>NC_053431.1:47592494-47736569 GCF_007990345.1 Gossypium hirsutum | reverse complement strand
TATTTAAATGTGTTATTTTGTGTGAATTTATTGTGTGAAATTTATTTTTTTGTTTAGGGTCCGATTAATAGACTTAGTCGTAAAATGAAATTCAGTGGTTATTCTAAAAGGGCTGATTACACTTGGCTTTTAATGGAAGCCTTAAGTTGCAATAAGCCCAATATTAAGTGTAGTGGACAACTAAGGACATTAAATGTGATAATATAAGTTTTAAACTAAGGTTAAAAGGTAAAATAATGATAAGTTAATATATATGATATATATATGATATTAAAAATAGGTGTTCATTTATAGCCATGCTGAAACTAACAAGAAAGAAAAGAAAGAACTTAGGTTTGGCACTTTCAAGCTTGATTCAAGGTAAGTTCTAGCTGGTTTTTGATAATTTTATGTTTTGAGATCGTTCTTCGAATACTCTAACCCATGCTTAATTTTTGATTTTGATGAATATTTAGTTATGCCATGTTGATAGCTTCTGTTTTGTTGTTGATGATGATAATGAAAGATATGTTTTAGATTAAATTTTATATTGTTTGATGATTTTGATATTGGCTAAATTGCAAAAATATAATTGAGGGACTAAAATGTGAAATAAATAAATATATGATTGTATGTAATGGATAAGATCGGCCAAACATGGGTATTTGGAAATTTTGTGTATTTGTGTTTTGTGCAATAGGGACTAAAATGTAAAATTGTAAATGTCAGGGGTAAAATGATAATTTCCTATTTATGTGTTTTGGACTAATGAATGAAAAATGTTGAATGAGCTTAATTTGAATATGTTTAGATCAAGAACCAAAGAAATCGGATTTGACCGGGGAAAAACGAAAGTGTCGATTAGCAGCCCCGTCCCATTTTACAACGTCCAAGGTAAGTTTATAAGAAAATAGATGTGTTAAATTGTAGTTAAATGTAAATATTATATGCTGTTATGAAATGTATGAACATATATAAGCTATGGCCGAATATGATAAGCTTAGCTATCACATTTCCGAATTGGTTTCGACCGAGTTATGACGTCTGAAAGCCCCGTATAAACTTAGGATAGCTAGGATACATATGTCATGACATAGGATTTTGATATATGTGAGCGAGTAAGACCATGGCATCGATTTGTGATTCCGATATGTGTGTTTATGAGTAAGACCCTGTTTGGGACCGTGGCATCGATATGTGGCTACATGTAAGACCACGTCTGGGACGTTGGCATTGTATATTTATGTGATTATCTGAGTGTCCTATCCAGTTCCGAATGGTTCATCGGATAAAGGTAAATCGTGCACGATGTGTAATATGAGCTAAATGGCCAGGTATGAATTAACTTGATATCTACTTGAATAAGGTAAGAAAGTACTATGGATATTTGTTGTAAATCATGTACAATGCAAATGAAGAATCATATGTATTGGTATGTGTGTTCGCTTGTGAATGAATAATTTGTGTATCATTGAAATGTTACTTAATTTATGCATATATGATTTGGTATATTCAGCCACATAGGTATTAATTTACATGAGATGTCATTGATGATTCTTAAGTTGCATAAAAGAGTAAATGGATGTATGGTTTTTTATGACTAATTAGTTTAGAAGTTGATTTATAATGTGTTAAATGGTTATGTGTGTCTTCGCTTAGGTGGATAATAGTCTACGAGAAATGCATTATTTATAGAATTCGTAAGTTGAGGTCAAGCATGGGAATGTTAATGCATTTTGTTTAGTTAATATGAGTCGATTATTATATTTAGTTGTTATTTGCTTATGACTTACTAAGCTAAGTTAGCTTACTCTGTGTGTACTATCTACCCTGTTTTATAGATTTGGAACAAGTTACAAGCTCGGGGATCGTCAGCAAAGCTCAACACTATCAACTATTTTGGTACATTTATAAGTCAACTTGAATTATGGCATGTATAGGCTGAAATGTGTTTGAAATGATGGATTTTGGTTTTGTATAAATTGACCATGCGAATGGCTTTGATCTTTATGTTTGAATTCAGTTATATTTATTTGGTTTGTGTTTATTTTGATTATGAAATAAGAACTATGACTAAATGATGTTCATGCTAGGTGTTTAGGTTTTGGAAATGGTAAATAATTTGGTAAGTATAAGTTTGATTCAGCTATGGTAAGCATAAAGTAAAATATATGTGGATGTGTGGTTGTATTAGGATAATATGTTATATATGACATGGCGTAACAGGTTGTTGGCGAAATTCGAACATGATATGAGTTTGTTTTGGTAAGGTTATTACATTACATAGAAGGTGTATGTTTTGATTAGATGTCTATTTGGGTATAATGCCTTACCCTATGAATACATTTTATTATAAGTTAGTTTGAAGATTATTACCATAATGTATATGAAACTTCGGTTATAAAACGAAATTATGTGAGATAGTTATAATCAATTGTAATTTGATAATTGCTTGTTTAAATGTTTATTGATATGATGAATTGACTTAATAAATTTGATACATAGTATGAAATGTTTACATCCTGCATATGTCTATATGTGGGAAATGTTTCGAATTATAGAAATAATCTTCTTTAGTAAATAATTAATTTCGATTAACTAGTTGAGTTATGCACCATGTTTTTGTTTTGGATGAGTTTAAGCTGTTTAAATTGGTTGTAATAGATAATTAATGTTTTATCCAATAGTGACAAGTTGGGTATGTTATATGGAATCATTAATTTATTTTATTATGTAATTCGGTAAATATGGTTAACATAGGTGGTTATAGTATGTTATAATCAACTATAGCATGTTAAATGTTAGAATATTTTGTTATATATATGTATATTGAATTAAACAATTGTAGTATATAGAATTGTAAGTTAATTGATTTGAAACGTGAATGAGTAATAGTTAAGAACGAACTTGTCTTGGCTAAATGCATAGAAGGATGACTAGGTGAGTAAAGGCATGTGCAACAATAAATTATAATAATTATATGTGTTTTATGTGATGAATAAATGTTTAACTTAAAATAAAATGGATGCCAAATTTCCTTTGATTTTATCAAATGATAATAAGTATTACACTTTGCGTAATCTAATTGTGTGTGGTTACAGTATAAGACTAAGGTGTTATGAAATCTGTACATCTGCATGTATTATGTGTTTGAATTAAAAGTACATTCAGCTCTGTAGTATTAGTAATAAAATTGGCTATTGAAATTATTTTTTTTAAAAGTTAATACAAGTGTGAGTATGTGATCGTTTGAAATTGTGTTTTTGATTGATAATATCTCGTAACCCTAATCCGGCGATGGATATAGGTTAGGGGTGTTACAATGAACTTATGGCATGTATAGGCTCGCCTTTGTGTTAGTTTATTTTGAATGTGTATATATTTAGCCATGCGAAAATGACTTAATCTTGATATTAATGCTTATATGCATTCGGTTATGGCATAGGCTTGTTGATAAAGTATATTTTATGGTGTATATATGTGTGGTATTTGGCTATATGGTTCGATTTGATTACTAGGTTAGTTGATGATTTAGTAATTTGACATGGTATAAGTATATTTTGGTAAGTATATTCCATGAAATGTTTGAATGGTGATTTGGTTATATGTTTTAGTCGAGTATTAATTTGAATGACCTATAAATTAGTCATGGTGATAAACTTAATATATGACATATATGTTGTGGTGTTTGATCATATAGCAATAAGAAATGTTCAATATGATGTTTATATATATCAGCTTTATAAGTGACGTATTGGTTTATTACAATGTATATAGAATTTATATGATTCTTGTGGTAAATTTTACTAGCCGAATTGATAAGAAGCAAGTTGGTCTTGTGTTATATTTTGGTATAATGCATAGTATATGTAATTAACATGATTTGATTCAACATTTGTACATATAAATTAGAATGAATTGGTTTGATTTCATGATTATATTATAAACATGTTGTATTGGTTATATGACTTGTTAATAAGTGAATTAAATGCAATATTACATTCGGGTAGTAATAGGTTTAGTTAATAAATTATGCCTATAAAGTCAATGGTTGTGAAATGATCAACTTTGTTATGATTAGAAAATGGTTTATTTAAGCTTGTAGTTGAATAGCATAATTTGTACTATATATGTGGCTAACCTTAATAGCCGAATAAGTAAGGATTGGATTTGTTAAGTGTGTTTGAACTTTGAAATGATGATTAGTTAATAGAATGAAATATGAAGTTTAGGTATATTAACATATATGTGAATTAGGTGTACATTGGAATGTTATTTGTGTTCAAATATTAAATGTGGCTTTTGCTTTTAGGGTAAAATGCGCACTATATATATATATGCATCAATAGTATGTTCGGCCATGTTGTAATGTTACTAAAGTCGCACATGTGATTGCATAACAATTAATATAATATGGTTCAAATGGATTTGCTATGTGCTTGTGCTGAAGTTATGAAAATGATATATGATGGAATGTGTTTTAAGTATACAAGTGCCATTAATATTATAGTTATGTGTTTGGAACATTTATATGTATTAAGTACATGTAACATGGCTTTGTTGCACATTAATTAATTCAAATATGTGTTATTTAGATGATATTAATATGGTTGAATTTTGAAGCATAGTTTGTATATGTATTATAAGTAAGTATTAGATGATAGAATTTGAAATTGTATTAAAGTTTCAAAATTTACTAGTTGAAATAAATGTTTTATTGTGGATGAATTACAAAGTATAGAATGTAATGAGTGTATGTTTGAGTTGTAATATGTCAGGTAATGCCTTGTAACCCTACTCCAGCAACGGATACGGGTTAGGGGTGTTACATTTGATTGGTATTAGAGTTACGATTTAGTCGATTCTATGACTAATGTAACACGTATGAGTCTAGTTATACATGCCATATTTATAAATTGCGATAATGTGATGATTCCTGACAATTAAAATGTGTTTTCGTATAGGAAATGGATCCCGATTGAGTCGTAGTTGTTGACGTGGAAAGTAATGCGCCCGCTCCTGCTCAAGGGGCAGCGTCGGCTGATTCTAGGCCAATTCTGAGTAGCCACGAGGGAGAGGCTAAACAAGCCTTCTTCCAGATGATGAACGAAGGGTTCACACAGTATATCTGGACAAATCCGGCTATTCAACAATGCCCACCCCTGCCTAATCCTCCTTAGATACCCATGGCACCTCAAGTTATTGATCCGATGAGATTAAATAAGCCATTTGTTGATAAAATTAGAAAACATAGAGCTGAAGAATTCAGAGCCATTGTTGATGATGCTGCTGAGCAAGTTGAATTCTGGCTTGATAATACTATTCGTGTTTTTGAGGAGCTATTCTATGCCCTTAACAAGTGTATAAAATGTGTTGTATCATTACTTCGAGATTCTACGTATCATTGGTGGAATACATTGATATTAGTAGTTCCGAAAGAACGAGTGACCTGGGAGTTCTTTCAAACTGAATTCCGTAAGAAATACATCAATTAGAGATTCATTGATCAAAAACACATAGAATTCCTCGAGTTGAAATAGGATCGTATGACCATAACAGAATATGAACAGGAATTTGTAAGACTCAGTAGACATGCTCGGGAATGTGTTTCGACTAAAGCTATAATGTGTAAAAGATTTGAAGATGGGTTGAATGAAGACATTAAGCTGTTAGTCAGGATACTTTAAATAAAAGAGTTCATTGTACTAGTCGAGCAAGCATGAAAAGCCGAAGAGCTCGAGAAAGAGGAAAGAAAAGCTGACTTTGAAGCTAGAGGATTCATGAAAAAGATCATCGGGTAAAACATTTCAGTCGGCATCAAAGAAATTTCGAGATGACTTTAGCCGTTCAAAGGCTACTGTGGGCTATTCTAGACGTGATCGAGATAGACTACCTATGAGTTCAAGAGCTACCTCAGTAGCTAGTGTTGATAACATCCGACCGAACCAACTTGAGTGCAAATATTGTGGTAAATGACATCCCGAAAGTTGTAGATTGAATGATCAGGATTGTTTTAAATATGGATCGATGGAGCACTTCATTCGTGAATGCCTTGAGTTGGTTGAGCAAGACATGAAACAGAATACGAGGCCGAGTAACACGACAGATTGAGGTAGACCACCCCAAAATACGGGTAATATGAGTGGCAGTCAGAGGGATCTAAAGATACAGCTGTTAGATCTGAGGCTCACACACCTACCAGAGCTTATGCTATCTATGCTCGTGAAGAAGCTTCGTCTCCAGATGTGATTTCTGGTACTTTCACTCTCTATGACACTAGTGTTGTTGCATTGATTGATCCTAAATCGACTCATTCTTATATATGTGAAACTTTAGTATCCAGTAAGACTTTGCTTGTTGATAAAATATGTAAGAATTATCCGCTGATGATTTGAGATTCATGTTTTCTGGCTGATTTAATGTTGTTGCCATTCGACGAGTTTGATATAACTCTAGGTATGGATTAGCTAACATTGCATGATGCTATTGTGAACTGCAAACGGAAGATTATTGATTTGTGATGCCAGAATGATGGGATTATTCGGATTAATTCTAATGATTTGAATGGTTTACTGGTAGTGATACCTTCGATGTTAGCTCGGAAATATGTGAGAAAGGGTTGTAAAGCTTACTTTTCCTATGTGCTCGACTCTAAAGTGACCGAAAAGACGATTGAATTAGTACCAGTTATGTGTGAGTATCCAGATGTGTTTCCTGAAGAATTACCAGGTCTGCCACCGATTCGAGAAGTAGAGTTTGGCATTGAGCTAGTGTCAGGGACAACTCCAATTTCGATAGCTCCATACAAAATGGCACCGATTGAATTAAAGGAGTTGAAAGCTCAGTTGTAAGAATTGACTGATAGAGGCTTTTCGCGATTGAGTTTCTCTCCATGTGGTGCACCGATTTTGTTTGTGAAAAAGAAATATAGAACTATGAGAATGTGCATCGACTACCAACAGCTCAATAAGGTGACTATAAATAATAAATATCCTTTGCCACGAATAGAGGACTAGTTCGATCATTTGAAAGGGGCTACAGTGTTTTCAAAGATAGACTTGACATCGGGTTATTATCAGTTGTGAGTTAAAGATTCCGATGTGTCGAAAACTACTTTCTGAACGAGGAACGGACACTATGAGTTTCTGGTTATGCCTTTCAGACTTACTAATGCACTTGCTGCTTTTATGGATTTAATGAATCAAATCTTCAGACAATATTTGGATCGATTTGTGGTTGTGTTTATAGATGACATTTTGATATATTCCTTTAATGAATCTGAGCATGCCGGACATTTGAGAATTGTGCTACAGACTTTGTGTGATAAACATTTGTATGCGAAGATCAGTAAATGCGAGTTCTGGTTGCGTGAAGTTGGTTTCTTGGGAAATGTTGTATCAGCATCGGGTATTCGGGTTGATCCGAGTAAAATTTCAACAATACTAGATTGGAAACCTCCGAGAAATTTTTCTAAAGCCCAAAGTTTTTTGGGACTTGCTGGATATTATAGACGATTTGTAAAACGTTTCTCAATGATTGCAAACCCGATGACGAGATTACTTCAGAAAGATGTTATGTTCGAATGGTCAGAAAAGTGCCAAAAAAGTTTTGATCAATTGAAAGCTTTGTTGACTGAAGCTCCAGTGTTAGTTCAGCCAGTATCGGGTAAAGAATTCATAATCTCTAGTGATGCAACTTTGAATTGTTTGGGCTATGTTTTGATGCAGGAAGGTAAAGTTATAGCATATGCCTTGAGACAGTTAAAGCCGCACGAAAAGAACTATCCGATGCATGATTTGGAATTGGCAGCTATTGTATTTGTAGCACCCTAAACCCGACCTAGACGTTATGATCGAATCTGTGATGCCACATTGAAGTGTGATTTGAAAAGCATCGTTCTGCTGCAAAATCTGTACTATTAATTTGTAGTTAAAAACTCAAGTGGTTTAGCAAAAATTTTAATCACTATAGATTGTTATTGCACTTTAAAAACAATGTTTGCTTGCAGCAGCTTTGAAAGTATGTTGCAAAGGCGTGATGTTTTGAAAGCATTTAATCTTTTGAAAAACTGTGACCTACTTCTAACAGAGATGGTCCAAGATAAATAAAACCCAAATCAAAAGTAAAACTTTAAAAAGGCATTATTACATAACAAATACCCCAAACTAAATTACTTATAAAATTGAAGTTAAAAAGTGAAAACAAGTGCGATTGTGTGGCCACCGTCAAGTCCTTCGTAGCACCGTCCCGCCTAAGGATTACCTACGCAGAGAAGCAGAAGGGTGAGTTTACGTAAACTCAGTGTGTAATCCCCTATTAAACAAACAATCAGTCATACAATAGGAAAATACAGTCTGGGCTTAAGCCCGTTTCAGTAACAGTCTAGTAACAGTTAGGGCCTAAGCCTGATAGAGTATCAGTAGCAGTGTCGACCTTAGCCTATTATAGTAACAGTAATAGAAATGCAATCAGAAGTCCTACCAATCCATGCTCTACACTCCACTCCGTCCAGCCCTACACTCTATGTGGGGATAAAATCGAGCCACCCATCCCTACATTCCAAAATATAGCACCTGTAACACCCCGTGCCTGAGACCGTTGCCGGAGTCGAACACGAGATGCTGACCGACTTAGTTCATTTACTTGCACAGTTCATTTTAAAAATTTCCAGACAGCTGGCTAACTGTGTCGCTGTCACCTTAAAAATCATATCTTGAGTTCCACAACTCGAAAATCAGTTTCGTGATTTTTCCCTGAAACTAGACTCATATATGCATCTACAATTTGTTTTCTATAATTTTTGGTTGGGCCAATTAGTACAGTTTATTAGTTAAATTCTCCGATGTTACAGGGATCAACTACACTGACCTTCGCGCATTACAACTTGGATATCTCCCTGTACAGGGCTTCAATACTGCTGCCGTTTGTTTCTATAGAAACTAGACTCAAAGAAGAATCTATAAATATATGGCATGACTCTTAATTATCTCTGGTTAATTTATAATGAATTTCAAAAGTTGGAACAGGGAATCCAGAAACCGTTCTGGCCCTGTTTCACGAAAACCTAAATATCTCTTAACATACAACTCATATGACCTTTTCGTTTCTTCCATATGAAAGTAGATTCATCAAGGTTCATTTACATAATTTATTCACTATTTAATTCCATTCCTACTATTTTTAGTGATTTTTCACATCCACATCGCTGCTGCTGTCAGCATCTGCCTTTAAGGTAGACTTTACCTATTTCATAGTTTCCATGATTCAATTAGCCCCTTTTTTTTTTGCATACATAGCACAAAGTATAATCATGATTAAACATTCCAATGGCTAATCGTTTCCAAACATTTCCATACCTCTTAGTGATCAACATACAAAACGATTATAGTACTATGCTAAAAACGTATATAAGCCATTTTCGCATGGCTATCCAAATTTACACAAAATCCATGGGTACATGACCAACAACAAGAAGGGTAGTCCTATACATGCCATTTCAAAGTTCAACCAAAATTGTACCAAAAGGGGGCTTTGATAGTGTGGGAGACTTCGACTTCCAAAAATCCCGAGTCCGATAGCTGACGAGCCAAAATCTATAAAACAGAGAAACAAAGAAACGGAGTAAGCAATTTATGCTTAGTAAGTTTTGAGTAAGGGATTCCAGCACAACAAAAGTATAGCATTCATATAGCTAAACGGATAATTTCATATGCACAAATTCTCAATATCATACTTACTTCACATTACCAACCCTTATGTTCATACACAAAAGATCAACTTAGCCAAAGGCCAGTAGCTCATTTATCGACTGAGCGAATACAGATTTGTAAGGGATCAACTAATTCAAAGCACACACGAAACATACCTCATCGCTGGGATTTTACGAGCGTATTAATTTAAATTTTTACAGCAAGATCGCTCGTTCCCAAATCAAGCATCTTCGGGGTTTAGCCGGATATAACCACTCGCACAAGGCCTTCGGGTCTTAACCCGGATATGGTCACTAGCATAAATGCCTTCGGGACTTAGCCCGGATATAGTCGCTAGCACAAATGCCTTCGGATCTTAGTCCGGATGCAGTCGCTTAGCACAAAAGCCTTCAGGACTTAGCCCGGATATAGTCGCTTAGCACAAAAGCCTTCGGGACTTAGCCCGGATATCATTCGAGTAACCATGCACATATATCAATAAATCATGACACATTCATATTTCATTTTCATTACCAAAGCTCAAACACAAGACACTTATCACATTTACAATTTCGGCTCAATAGCCACATACAAGAGCATGATTTTGATTTACTTAAGACATAATCTAATCGAATCATAATTTAAGTCCCATTACTCGAAAACTTACCTCGGATGTTGACGAACGATTCCGATGGCTATTCGACCACTTTTTCCTTCCCTTTATCGGATTTAGTTCCCCTTTGCTCTTGAGCTTAATTTAACAAATAAATTGATTTAATCATTTGAGCATCGAAAAGAGGAACTCAAGGTACTTGGCCCACATATATCCATTAGACATTAAAGTCACATATGTACGGAATCATGAATCAAACTCAACACATTAGTTAATACTCTCCTTAGCCGAATTTTCTAAGTCAAGATAAAGCCTTCAATATGCTTACCTATGGCCGAACAACACATCAACCTATGTACTCATTCATGTGGCCGATTATGCATGTCTATGTTGAGGCCAATTATATACTCAATACCACACACAAATGGCATACCTTTTACTAACTAATGCATTACATATTATAACTCAATACGCATCCATCATGTACTCCATAACCGAAACACCATCATATGTAAATATATACCTTGAGATATTGTATATGTCATACCAATACGTCATGTGCAAACATATATATATATGTGCAAGAGCCGAATCTCAAAGTTGATTATAACTAAACATGAACATAAATCCAAAACACAAATCTTACCTACCATGCAATAAGCATAAATCATACTTATGGATATACCATGGCCGAATACATCACAACACCATACCATTTCAATTTTGGTCATGGTTAAACAAAGAACTTAATGTCTCACTCAAAAATGCTAAAAAGAAAATCCTAGAGTCATCAATCCACCATCACATGTATCATTAACAAGCTTCATATTTAGCATGCAATGGCATTAACACAAAATCCACCTAGGCCGAATATCATCCCCATGACATAGCAAAGATTTGAACCATGGGCTAATTGGAACTCAAGCTAGCAACTAAAAACATGCATGAATCTCATGGCACAACCTCAAACATACCTTAATCTAGATACAAGTATGGCCAAACCTCCTCCTAATCCTCTTCCAAACCAAACATGAAGCAAGAACTCCTTCCTTCTTCCTTAGAATTTTCGGCCAAAAGAAATGAAAAAGGATGAACAAATTTTTTTTTCTTTTCTCCAACTCACGGCAATGGGGGGGGAACACTCACACACATTCCTTTTTTTTTGTTTTCTTCCTTCCATTTCTTATTAGTTTATTGCCCATGCTTCTTATTTTATTTTTCTATTAACACAACATGTTTCATGACATGTTTTGCCCATCATCCCTTGTCATGTCCGGCCACTAGTACTTAAATGGGGGGAAATTGACATGCAAGTCCACCCCTTTGATTACATGCACTATTAGACCACTTGCATTTGCCTAGCACATTTCTAAATTTTCTCACATAAGTCCTATCAACTAAATTCACATGCAATTAACTAAATCGAAGCTTAAAACTTTCCCACATTTATATTCACATATTTTAGGCAATAATTATCACATTCAAATAATTTGGTGACTCGGTCTAGCGGTCCCGAGACCGCTTTCTGACTAGGGTCACTTTAGGGCTGTCACAGCACCGGTTGTGGCGCTGAACAGTATATGCAGCAGAGCTACCAGTACAGTACATTTCCTCCAAATATATCAAACCCACCCCCATGCAACATATCATGTCATAATATCATACGTGTACCCAAAAAAAATGTCATGCTTGAATACAGTTATACAAATCATAGGGGCATATCAGTCATTTTACCTCATAGGGTTATAACAGTCATTTTATCAGTATGGGATCTAAGTATACTTACCAACCTAACAATAGGTCCACAGTCGTCTCGGGCGACCCGTGCAACCTTTAGCAGTCAATCAATAAAAATGGGCCCAAAGTCCATAATACGGCCCATGTGGCCCACAAAGCCCAAAAATGACCATGGCCGTGAAAACCACACAACCTGGCCCAATAATCTCCACACGTCTGTGTGGTTTACCAGTGTGGGGCCTACGTACCCGTGGGCCCACACAGCCCAAAACGGCTGAAGCCCATGAAATCGCTCATGGTGGCCTCTACGGTAGAACGCCTACGTTTTGTACTTTCGATTCACCACACAAGTGAGTGCATGCTCGTGTAGCGACACTAGTCATGTTTTTCGGCTTTTACAGATTAATGGTTATAGCAGTGTGATTACACACCTGTTTACGAAAACGCGCGAACAACCTACGAGCACCAAACCTACATTCAATCAAGGTATTCTATTAGTTGATTGACAAAGGGGTTAACCACCTCCCTTAATACGATTCCAACTTATCATAATACCTTCCTTTGATTGAACAAAAGTGGCTTAGACCTCCTAGACTGTTGACTAAGATTGACCACACGTTTCTTGTCGAATATCTGCGTCACCACTGAAATCTATTAGTATAATTGCTAAAACCCGTGAGTCAAATCAACCTATACTAATTAAAACATAAAACCTTCGGCAACACCAAAAGATGCAAGCCAACCAACCCAGTTGAACACAATAACTACAAACAGGGTTACCTTTGATCGAGAGATGAAGAAAAGGTTTCAACTGCTTTAGTATCACTTGCAACTCGTACACTCCTTGAGAACTAGGAACCAATGAACACCACACAGGAAAAAGGGAGATGAGATTTGGCAATAACAAAAGAAGAGTAATCGGCCTAAACAGTGCAAGAGAGGGGGGACTTAGTAAAAGTTGAGGGAAAACAAGAAGGAGTCAAGTGCTTACCGATTTACCAGAGAATACTTGCAAAAATTAAAACTAAAACAGAGAGATACAGAATTCGGCCAAAGTATCCAGATAAGAATTGAGGAAAGAAAAGTATAATCAATCAAAGAGGTAATCAATTGAGCCAGGGAGAAGAAGAAGAGAATTGGTCAAGACTAAGGCTAAAGATCGAAAGGGTCAGAGAGAGAGAAGAAAGGAAGGTATTCGGCAACAAAAGGTATCAAGGGAAAAATGTTGTCAAAGAGTAGAGGGAGAAGAACAAAAAAAAACTAAAATAATCCCCAAAGTGAAAGTACCTGACAGCACTGCCAAAAAGCAAAAGATACAAAGAGTGAGCAGAACCACAATTTGGCAAAACTCGAAATGAAGTGACCAATTACCAACACATAGCCGAATTCCTGAATGGCCAAAGCCCTATTCGGCTACAATTCCTTCACTGTCAAACCCCATGAAATCCTCCTAATATCACTCCACCATTATCTCCTCAACCACTGAATTCAAACTCTCCTCAACCAGCAGTATTTCAGTCAACTTCCACCTCTCACACGGTAAGAGGAGTAAAAATAAAACCCGCATTGAGCACAGCGAGACTCAAACTCAAAACCCTTAATAGCAACAACACGCCTCTATCCCCTGGACCAACAGGCTTTTTATTCCATGTTTTACCCATATTTATTTAAGAAGCCTACTGACTAAAGGCAGGGTTTATTCAAATAAAACAAAATTTTGCACAAGTCAAAGCTCGAACTCAGGACTTCCCAACGCAAGCATGAATTTATGCAACATAACAAACAAAAAATAAATACCTCGATTTTAGGGCGTTACAACTCTACCCCTAAAAGAAATTTTCAGCCTCAAAATTTACCAGGTCAAAACAGATGAGGGTATTGTTGTTGCATCCCCTCCTCGGGTTCTCGCGTGGTCTCCTCTGAGCTGTGATTATGCCAAAGTACCTTAACCAATGGAATAGACTTCTTTCTTAACACTTTTACATCACGCTCTAGAATCTGAACTGGTTCCTCTCGAAAGTTAGATTGGCCTAACCTCAATCTCCTCAGTCAAAACAACATACGTGGGATCAGAGCGGTAACGCCTCAGCATGGAGACGTGAAACACATCGTGAATTCGGTCCAACTCTGGTGGTAACTCAAGTTGATAGGCAATCGGTGTCACACGTTTAAGTATGCGATAAGGCCCAATGAACCTAGCGCTTAGCTTGCCCTTCCAACCAAACCTAAATACCTTCTTCCATGGCGAGACCTTGAGAAAGACAAAGTCCCCCATAGAATATTCAATTTCCATACGCTTCAAATCTGTATACGACTTCTGTCTGTTAGATGCCGCCTTCAGTCGATCCTGAATCAGTCTATCTTTGTCCTCTGTATCAGAAACCAACTTAGGACCCAGAACACACCGCTCACCTAGCTTAGTCCAATAAGAAGGAGTACGACACCTACGACCATATAATGCCTTGTAAGGTGCCATTTGTATGCTAGACTGACAGCTATTGTTATAAGCAAACTCCACTAGCGGCAAGTAATCCTCCCAACTGCCTCAGAAATCAATCACACAACTCCTTAAAATGTCCTCCAGTCTCTGAATCACCTTCTCTAACTGACCATCTATCAGAGGATGGAACGCAGTACTGAAGTCCAACCTTGTACCCAAAGCCTCGTGCAACTTTTTCCAAAACCAAGACATTAAACGAGGATCTCTATTAGATATTATAGAAACCGATACCCTATGTAGTCTCACTATCTCAGACATATACAGTTTAGCCATCGGTATGCTAGACTGGTAGCTATTGTTATAGCAAACTCTACTAGAGGCAAGTAGTCCTCCCAACTGCCTCAAAAATCTATTACATAATTCCTTCACATGTCTTTCAGTATCTGGATCACCCTCTCTGACTGACAATCTGTCTGAGGATGGAATGCAGTACTGAAGTCTAACCTTGTACCCCAGTGCTTCATGAAGCTTCTTCTAAAATCAAGACGTGAAGCGAGGATCTCTATTAGAAATTATGGAAACCGGTACCATATGCAGTCTCACTATTTCATCCACATATAGCTTAGCAGCTTCTGCAACAAATAATCAGTATAGACTGGTATGAAATGGGCAGATTTGGTCAATCGGTCCACGATGATCGATACTGAATCATTTCTAGAAGGTGTTAGGGGCAACCCACTTATAAAATCCATAGTTACTCTCTCCTACTTCCAAAGTGGAATCTTGGCTGGCTGAAATAATCTTGAAGGCAACTAATGTTCCATCTTAACCTGCTGGCAAGTTAGGCATTTACTCACAAAGTTGATAACTTCACGCTTAAGACCTATATAACTCATGAAGGTCTCGGTACATCTTATTTCCACCAGGATGCATAGCATAAGGACTATTATGTGCCTCTCTCAGTACAGACTGTCTCAGATTAGTATCTTTTGGTACACAAACTCTCTCATGGAAATAGAGTACCTTTTCACTATTCAGTCTAAAATCTACTATTTCAGAACTCTCAATCTGCTGGAAATGAGGACCTAGTGACTCATCTTCCAACTGTTTACCCTTAATTTGTTTGATCCATATCGGTTTAACTTAGAGTTCAACCAACAAGCTACCATCATCAAATAAACTGAGATGAGCAAACATCGCCCTAGATCAGTCATAGCTTTACGACTCAGCATGTCGGCCACCACATTGGCCTTACCAGGATGGTATTCAATCGAACAGTCATAATCCTTAAGCAGCTCAATCCATCTATGCTACCTAAGATTTAGCTTCTTCTAGGTGAGGAGATACTTAAGGCTCTTGTGATCCGTGTAAATGATACACTTCTCACCATACAGGTAATGCCTCAAAATTTTTAGTGTGAATACCACCACAGCCAACTCTAACTCATGCGTCGGATAATTCGCCTCTTGAATCTTAAGCTGACGAGGTGCATATGCCACCACTTTACCCTTTTGTATCAACACATATCCTAAACTAACATGTGATACATCGCTGTAGACAGTGAATTCTTTCCGAAACTTTGGTTGTATTAAGATAGGGGCCTCAGTCAGAACTTTCTTAAGCTTCTCAAAACTTTCTTATTTCCTATCAATCCAGTTAAACGGCACCCCTTTACGCAACAACTTAGTCAGAGGTGTAGCAATCAACGAAAACCCCTCCACATAACGTCGATCATACCCTGCCAGACTTAGAAAACTTCGAATCTCAGTTACCAACTTGGACTGCTTCCAATCCAGAACAACTTCAATTTTTCGAGGATCAACCCTAATCCCTTCAACAGATACCACATAACCCAGAAAAGTTACCTCTCGTAGCCAGAATTCACACTTGCTGAATTTAGCGTACAGTTATTTTTCCCTTAGAATTTGCAGAACCACTCGGAGATGTGCATCATGTTCATCCTCAGTTCTCGAATACACCAGAATGTCATCTATAAACACCACTACGAACTGATCCAGGTAGGGTTGGAACACTCGGTTCATCAAATCCATAAAAGCCACTGGTGCAATCATCAGTCCAAACGGCATCACTAGGAACTTTTAATGACCATAACGAGTCCTAAACGCTATCTTATAAACAGCATCCTCTTTGCCTCTCAGCTGATGGTACCCCAATAGGAGATCAATCTTAGAGAAAATTGAAGCTCTTCGGAACAGGTCGAATAGATCGTCAATCCTCGGTATGGGGTACTTGTTCTTAATAGTCAATTTGTTCAGTTTTCGGTAGTTGATGCACATTTGCATGGATCCATCCTTCTTTTTCACAAATAAAATCGGTGCTCCCCACGGAGACACACTAGGGCGGATGAACCCTTGATCCAGTAATTCGTGAATCTGAGCCTTAAGCTCCATTATCTCTTTTGGTGCCATTCTATAAGGGACGATGGACGCCGGAGCTGTACCAGACATGAGCTCAACCCTAAACTCAACTTCACAGTTTGGAGGCAACCGTAGAAACCTTAAAATTTGAAACACCAATTAGGCTAAATACGCCTCACAACCCTTACGAACTAATTTCTAGGCCCTTAGTGCAGAAATCACATTTGGCAGATAATTCCGATGCTCCCCAATTACACCTACCTCATCACCCTCTGCAATTTTTAGTACCACCCGCTTAGCGGCACAATCTAAATTCACTTGATGCTTAACCGGCCAGTTCATGCCTAATATCAAATCAAATTCCCCAAAAGGGGGTTCCATTAAATCTGCCAAAAAGATCCTTCCTTGAACCTCTAATGGTACATCCTTAAACATTTTATTCACTCTCATTGACTATCCTAATGGACTTAACACAGTAACTACACTAGCAGTGTTTTCAACCATTGTACCCAAGTCTCAGACATAGTGCATGTTATATAGGAATGCGTAGACCCAATCTCAATCAATGCAGTATAAGGTACATTATGGATAAAGAAAGTACCCTAATAATATCTGGGACATCTCCGTCCTCTCGGTGATGTGTAGTATAAACCAGTGCCGGCTGCCTCGCCTCTGTATGACTGGCACCTTTGCCCGGTGCTCTACGACCATGACCCATACCATTTCTACCTCTAGCCTGACCATGGCCTCTCGGTGGTTGCTGAACACCTCTTGGCGGTTGAGCAGTACCCATACCAGTAGCTTGCATCTGATCGGGCCTCCGTGGACAATCTCTGATACGGTGCTCCATATATCTGCACCTCAAACATGCCTTTAACGTTTTCTAGCACTTGCCCTGATGGCATCTCCCACAATCAGCGCAAGGCTGCAGTTCAAAAGCAGCAACAGGGGGCCCAACTCTGACTGGTCCATCAACTCTGGCCTTTTTCTTAGGCCTCTGAAATGAATTTGAGGGCTCTAAATTCGTCTTGTTCCTACCCTTTTCCTTCTCACAATTTTGGCGCTCAGCGTGCTTCACACCCTCAGCAATTTTCACCTTATCGACCAAAGCAGCAAAATCTCTCTCCCTCTGCGGAGCTATCAAAATCCTTAAACTATCTCTAAGGCCACTCCCAAAATAAACACAGTGCTCATATTCAGTTTCTACCATCCCACGTGCATAGAGGCTTAATCGCAGAAATTTAGATTCATATTCAAGCATAGATTTATCCTCCTGGGTCAAATTAAGAAACTCTCTCCTCCGGGCATCCACATATTTCCCTTAGAATACAGTTTTGAAAAATTCCTAAGTCAACCGGTCGGGCTAAGTACCTTTTTCATTGTAAGCCACCACTGATAGGCTTCATCTCGTAGCAACGACACTGCACCTTTTAATTTCTACTTTGGGGTGCAGTAGAGGTCATCCATGATCCTTTCTATGGCCTCAATCCAATACTCAGCCGCATTAGGGACAACTCCAACGATACCCCTAAAAATCTCAGCCCCATTAGACCGGAGTCGTTTCGTAACCGACCCACAGCCCACAGTACCCGTATTAGGCCCAGTGACCCTTTCCAAAATTTGTAACATAGCTTGGGACAGTGCGTCGCCCCCAGCTAAACGATCGTGTGACCCCTTCTTAGTCATAGGTGAAGCCGGTGCCTCTCTAGCTTTATTGTTAGACATGTGGAACGATACCAAAGACCTAGCCCGAGCACTCCCATGGCCCCTGCTACAGCCTCTTGTACCCTTTCCTTGAGTACCTCTGGTGCTCATTTTCGATTTCTGTATTATTTGAATTATAAATTTTATGCATCAATTTACAGTTCCAGTGTTTATTACAGGATATTTTATGGAAAATATTATCAATAATTCAGAGCTTTGTTTTTGTAGATCGCAGTCTTACTACAGTTTTAGGTTACCCTAAACAGTGTATTTTAGTACAGACTATTGCCTATAGTGTTCTCAGTGTTTCAATTTAAATAGACAGTAGTTTTAGAGGACTTATAGAATCAACACCAGAGACTCAGTGTACCACACCTTCAGTAAAACACTTTCAAGTATTTCAAATCATTTAAAATAGTTCTTTTTCGAAATTCCAAGTTTTAAAAGAAACTGAATTCACAGCTGAGTTTTGTAACTTAGCTCTGATACCACTAAATGTAACACCCTAAACCCAGCCTATACGTTATGGCTGAATCTGTGATGCCACATTGAAGTGTGATTTGAAAAGTATCGTTCTGTTGCAAAATTCTTACTATATAATTCGTTGTTAAAAACTCAAATGGGCTTAGCAAAAAGTTTAATCATTATAGATTGTTACTGTACTTTAAAAACAATGTTTGCTTGTGGAAGCTTTGAAAGTATGTTGCAAAGGAGTGGTGTTTTGAAAGCATTTAATCTAATGAAAAACCACGACCTACTTCTAACAAACATGATCCAAGATAAATAAAACCCAAATCAAAAGTAAAAATTTAAAAATGCCCTATTACATAACAAATACCCTAAACTAAATTACTTATAAAATTGAAGTTAAAAAGTGAAAACAAGTGCGGTTGTGTTGTCACCGTCGAGTTCTTCGCAACATCGTCTCACCTAAGGATTACTTGCACAGAGAAGCAGAAGGGTGAGTTTATGCAAAATCAGTGTGTAATCCCCTATTAAACAAACAATCAGTCAAACAATAGGAAAATACAGTTTGGACTTTAGCCTATTTCAGTAACAGTCCAATAACAGTTAGGGCATTAACCCGATACATTATCAGTAGCAGTGTCGGTCTTAGCCCATTATAGTAGCAGTAATAGTAACAAAAATTCAATCAGAAGTCCTACCCATCCATCCTCTACACTCTACTCCGTCCAGCCCTACATTCCATGTAGGGATAAAATTGACCCACCCATCCCTACATTTCAAAATATAGCACTAGTTGCAGCACTAAACAGTATATGCAGCAGAGCTGCCAATATAGTACACTTCCTCTAAATATATCAAACCCACTCCCATGAAACATGTCATGTCATAATATCATACGTGTACGCAAAAAAATGTCATGCTCGAATACAGTCATACAAATCATAGAGGCATATTAGTCATTTTATCTCATAGGGGTATAACAGTCATTTTATCAGTATGGGATCTAAGTATACTTACCGACCTAGCAGTAGGTCCACAGTCGTCTCGGGCGACCCGTGCAACCTTTAGCAATCAATCAATGAAAATGGGCCCAAACCCCATAATATAGCCCATGTGGGTCCACACGCTTGTGTGGCCCACAAAGCCCGAAAATGGCCATAACTGTGAAAACCAGACAGCCTGGCCCAACAATCTCCACATGTTTGTATGGGGCCCACGTGCCCATGGACCCACACGACCC
The DNA here is from genome assembly GCF_007990345.1 of Gossypium hirsutum. NCBI lineage: Eukaryota > Viridiplantae > Streptophyta > Magnoliopsida > Malvales > Malvaceae > Gossypium > Gossypium hirsutum. The sequence goes on along the minus strand of NC_053431.1, from coordinate 47,716,321 downwards.
ATTTTGGCCCAACATGGCCTAAAATGACTTAAGCCCATGAAATTGCTCATGGTGGCCTCTACGGTAGAACTCCCACATTTTGTACTTTCAATTCACCACATGAGCGAGGACATGCTTGTGTAGTGACACTAGTAATGTTTTTTGAATTTTGTCGATTTATGGTTGTAGTAGTGTGATTACACACCTATTTACGAAAATGCGCGAATAGCCCATGAGCACCAAACCTACGTTCAATCAAGGTATTCTATTACTCGATTGACAAAGGGTTTAACCACCTCCCTTAATACAATTCCAACTTATCATAATACCTACCTTTGATTGAATAAAAATGGCTTAGTCCTCGTAGACTGCTGACTAAGATTGACCACATGTTCCTTGTCGAATACCTGCGTCACTAGTGAAATCCATTAGTATGATTGCTAAAACTCGTGAGTCGGATCAACCTATACTAATTAAAACATAAAACCCAATAATAGAGGATGTAGCATTCGGCCACACCAAAAGATGCAAGCCAACCAACCACAGTTAAACACAATAACTACAAACAGGGTTACCTTTGATCAAGTGATAAAGGAAAGGTTTCGATTGCTTCAGTATCGCTTGCAACTCCTACACTCCTCGAGAACTAGGAACCAGCGAACACCACACAAGAAAAAGAGAGATGAGATTCAGCAATAACAAAAGAAGAGTAATCAGCCTAAACAGTGCAAGAGAGGGGAGACTTGATAAAAGTTGAGAGAAAACAAGAAGGAGTCGAATGCTTACTGATTTACCAGATAATACATGCAAAAATTGAAACTAAAACAGTGAGATACAAAATTTGGCCAAAGTATCCAGATAATAAGAGAGGAAAGAAAATGTAATTGATTAAAGAGGTAATCAATTGAGCCAGGAAGAAGAAGAAAAGAATCGGTCAAGACTAAGGCTAAAGACCGAAAGGTTCAGAGAGAGAGAAGAAAGGAGGGTATTCGACAACAAAAGGTATCAAGGGAAAAAGGTTGTCAAAGAGTAGAGGGAGAATAACAAAAAAAACTGAGATAATCCCCAAAGTGAAAGTACCTGAAAGCACTAGCCAAAAAGCAAAAGATACCAAAAAACTTTCTAGCACAATTCGGCTTCAGAAGCAAAGAGTGAGCAGAACCACAATTTGGCAAAACCCGAAATGAAGTGACCAATTACCAACACATAGCCGAATTCTTGAGTGGCCAAAGCCCTATTCGGCTACAACTTCTTCACTTTCAAATCCCACGAAATCCTCCTAATATCACTCCACCATTATCTCATCAACCACCGAATTCAAACTCTCCTCAACGAGTAGTATTTCAGTCAACTTCCACCTCTCACATGGCAAGAAGAGAAAAAATAAAACACTCCTTGAGTACAGCGGGACTCAAACTCAAGACCCTTAATAGCAGCAACACGCCACTATCCCCTGACCAGCAGGCTTTTTATTCATGTTTTACCTATATTTATTTAAGAAGCCTACTGACTAGAGGTAAGGGTTATTCAAGTAAAACAAAATTTTGCACAAGTCAAAGCTCAAACTCAAGACTTCCCAAACACTTCCCAGGACACCTAACCACTTAAAAAAATCCCTAAAGGGGGGAGCAATGTAACATCCCGATTTTGGGCTTAATGAGAACAGTGGTTTCAGGACCACAAATCTGATGAGGAAACTTTTATTTTATTATATTTTTATGGTCTACAATTTCACGAAATGATTTTGTAAAAATTTCGTTCGAAAATTTCGACGTTTGGGCACTTAATTTAGTAAAAAGGACTAAATTGTAAAAAGTGCAAAAGTTGAGTTTTATATGTTAGAGGTGTCTAATTGTCATGAAATTTTAAATAGGAGGTCCTTAAATGGTAATTAAACCATTTCAAAACTTGTTGGATAAAAATGGCCTTATTTAGGTAAAATTTGAAAGAATCGTAAAAAGGGCATTTTGGTCATTTAAGGGTAAAATGAATTAAAAGACAAATTTTAAACCCAAATGTGTCCCTTTCTTCTTGCTGCAGCAGAATGTACCAAGAGCATCCATGGTTAGGGTTTGGCCAAGCTTCCAAGCTTAATAGTAAGTGATTCTGAGCTCCGTTTTTAATGTTCTATGTATTTTTGAAATCCCGGTAACATGATTTGTTCATTTCTACCATTATTTTGAGTTAGGATTTATGTTTAAAAATTTACCCATGATTGATATGCATGTATTTTGATGTTTCATGGTAGAATATGAAGCTTGAAATTGTGTTAAACAATTTTTGCTAAGCTATTTTACGTGAAAACGAGTAAAAAGACATAATCGGTAAAAATACCTAATGTTCATAAGTACATGTTAGAGTGAGAATTTGATGTTTTCATAGAAGGGAAAAATGATCATCATGTCATAAAACATAAGAAAATAGGAAGAAGTTTAATTTCCGAACCTTGGGGCAAAAGTGAAAATATGCAAAAGTTTAGGGGTCAAAATGAAACTTTTTTAAAATATGATTTTTAGACCCATATGAATAGTGTGACTAATTAGTAGGCTAAATGTGATATTATAGATCAAGGAAATCGAGATTTGGGCTTAAATCGGGAAAATACAAGGTTATGGACTAGAATGGTAAATTGCCATTTTTGGATCCGAGGTAAGTTTGTACGTAAATAATTTATCGATTCTTTTTATTTTATTATATTTTGTTATCATATGAAATGTGGCTACCTATAGAATGACTATTTGTTGTAAATTGCAAATTGAAAAAGGACTATGAATAAATTGTAACATGTTGGAAAGTGAGGAATTTTCTGGTTGAGCCTTCTGAACAGAAACAATACGAATGATCTATTGTGAGGTCACGTTGTAGTATTAAGTGCAGGCTACTATGCGTACCTGATAACTTCAATCACGTGTGTAGTACTATGTGCAGGCTACTACATGTATCAGATGGTTAGGTCACGTGTGTAGTACTAAGTGCATGCTACTATGCGTACTAGATAGCTTTGGCTACAAGTGTTAAAATATGTGCAGGCAACTGAGTATCAGTTATTATTCCGAAGAGTTCAACGGGAAAATCGACTAAGTAAAAATACATGTGAACATGATTATATGATGAATAAGTGCAGGTATATTTTTAAGAAAATTTTGAGCAATATGCTCGATATTTGAGTAAATTTCGATAAGACAAAATGGATTAAGGGAAATTATGTAAGAGTGAATTTTAGTAGTAAAACAGTGTTGGATAGCAGCAGTTGTGTGACTTTGAAAATTCACCAAAAATTGTGTAAGTTGAATTAAATTTCAAATAAATTATGGAATTAAATCTTAATGATTCTATATTTATATAAAAGAAATAGGGGGAGCAAAAGAGTTATATATTATGTGATATTCTAATTTTTGTGAGACAGTGTCAGAATGAATTTGAGATCCCCTATTCTGACTTAGAAAAGTTTTTAAAAATTGTAGAAAAATAATTATGGGTTATAAGTTATATTATTAGAATCCTTAATGAGTCTAATTTTAGGAGAAAGATACGATAACATTATTTGAGTCTCGTACTATGAAATAAATAAATTTTAGTGAAGAAAGGTTGAAGCTGTCTAACAGCGAAACAGGGGAGACTTTGAATAATAAACTATACTTATTGGTTGGACCAAAAATTCTGAAAATTTTATGATGGAAATATATATGAGTATATTTTCTGGGAAAATTTACGGATCTTAATTTGGAGTTTCGTAACTCCAGATATAAATGATTTACTAACTGTAACGCAAGAAAGTAGCTTAACCAGAACATGTGTAAATGTACAATTGGGTTAGTTTTACAATGGAAAACATGTTAGTAAATTGCTTATTATTTTCATGTGAGCTTACTAAGCGTAAATCTTATGCCCTCTTTTCCATTTCTTTTAGTGTTGTCAGGTTAGCTCCGGGTTGGAGATCGTCGGAGGCAGCATCACACTATCAAGCCAACACCTTGAGAGTATAAACACATATGCTAGAATTATCAAGTGAGTAGTATGTATAGGGATTTAGTTTTATAACATGTGTGTTATAGGCTTCAAAGGCCTATATAAGGGACGATATGCATGTGTTTAAGATGTTTTAATTTTGGGCAAAAATTTTGTGGGCCAATTTTGCATGTTGTAAATGTTTAAGTCCAGTAATGCCTCGAACCCTGTCCCAGCGTTGGATACGGGTGAGGGGTGTTACAGAGTTCCAGATCAAGGACAAAGTGTTTTTGAAAGTCTCACCGTGGATAAAAATACTTTGATTCGGTCGTAAAGGCAAATTGAGTCCAAGATTTATTGGGCCATATGAGATTATTGAGAGTTTTGGGCCGGTTTCTTACAGACTATTGTTGCCACCTGAGTTAGAAAATATCCATAACGTGTTTCACGTATCGATGCTTCGACGATATCGATTTGACCCATCACATGTGTAACATCCCGAATTAGGGCCTAGTCGGAACAGTGGTTTTGAGACCACAAATATGAGATGGTAATAATTATTTTATGATTATTATATGATCTATAATATGTCTCTATGTTTGTGTGAAAATTTCATGCGAAAATTTTATGTGAAAAGTGCTTAATTAGACTTTAAGGACTAAATCAAATAATTTGTAAAACTTGTGTTCTAGAAGCAATTTCCATGAAATTGAATTAGAATATTAATTAGGGGTCCTTAAAGAGTAATTTGGCCAAGTTCTAAAAATTTAGACAAAAATGGCCTTGGATGGGTAAAAATTGAAAGAATAGTAAAAAGGGCATTTTGGTCATTTAGGGGTAAAATGAATTAAAAGACAAAATAAAAGCGAAATTAGTGTCCATCTTCCTCCCATGGCCATGTGAATCAAGAGGGAGCCATGGCTAGGGTTTCCAAGCTTCCAAGCTCAATAGTAAGTGATCTCGAGCCCCGTTTTTAACGTTCTATGCATTTTTAAGTCCCGGTAACATGACCTATTCATTTCTACCATTATTTTGAGCTAAGTTTTATGTTTAAAAATTTACCCATGCATGACATGCTAGTATTTTGATGTTTAATGGTAGAATATGAAAGATTGGAGTTTGTTTAACACCTTTTACTAAGTGATTTTTCATGAAAAAGCCTAAAAAGGACTAAATTGAAAAAGGTGTAAAATAGGTAACTAAAAATCTATTTTAATGAGAAATGTGGGCTGCCATGAGCTTGAATATGGTTTGGCTAGGCTTGGGTAATCATGAAATTGAATACATTTCATTTTACGAGCCTAGGGACTAAATTGCAAATATGTGAAAGTTTAGGGGCATAATTGTAAATTTTCCAAAATATGATTTTTGGGTCAATTTGAATAACGTGAGTCCTAAATATGCTATATATTTGAAATGATAGATCAAGGAAATCGAGATTCGGGCTTAAAAGGTTATGGACTAAAATGGTAAATTTGCCATTTTCGTATTTGAGGTAAGTTCGTGTGTTAATAATAGTGCAATGTTATTTAAGGATTAAATTCTTTGTAATAAGATATAAATTGTATGATTTGTATTTTGAAAAGACATGAAACTTGTGATAATAATGGTACATGACTAGTAATGCATGAAATGTTTAATAGTTCATGTAATGATGACTTGCTTTATGATAGTGAATATATTGTGAACATAATGCTTTTTGAATGCTTACTTGAAAATTTATGATAAATGTTAACTTGGTTAATGCAATGATGTATCATGTTATAATGTTTTATTAACATGATGAATTATATTCTTAAATGCTTGAATTGTATGTTGTTGATGTGAGTATGAATTGAATGCCCATTGTATAAGAAATTTATGAAACAATGATGTAATTAATAAAAAAGAGGAAGAAAATCCCAATTGAATGAAAAGGATAATCGATGGATTTCTAGAAATGAATTGACGGTAAAAAGGATCTAGCTCGGACGAGTGCTCCTAAAGTGATCTAGCCTCTCGAAGAATATGTGTGCAATAAGGATTTAGCCCGAACGGGTAATCTGATTTAGGATCTGAATTTAGCCTGGACTGGTAATTCAGATTCAAGCTCATTAGAGTAATTTTCGTTGCAGGGGATTTAGCCTGGATTGGTAATCCCGACAATTGCTCTATGAGTTTATACTACGGGGGATTTAGTCTGGACTGGTAATCCCACCGTAAGGACTGAGGTTCGCGGAAGTGCGTACTTGAAATGATCACTTGTATGAATTGACGGTAAATGGGATACCCATCGAGATGCTGATAAATTCAACGAGAATTAATATGTGAAATGGAATGGAAATACTTGAAATGATAAACTTATCGATGCTTAGATGATACTAGTATGATGCATTTGGTTGTTATGTTTGGATGAGTGGTTGTGCTAAGAGATAGCACAGGTACGTACTCGAAACCCATCAACAGGTGTTTGACATGTGAAATGAAATGGACTTGTGATAAGAATGCAAATGGATGAGTGATATTTATGAGAATAATTTAATGACAAATTTGTGATGGTTATCAATATGTTGCACTAAAACAGTTTTGGACAATAGCAGTAGTCCGACTTTGAAAATCCACTAAAAATTGTGGAAATCTAATTAGAGACTGAATAAAATATTAAATTAAATCTTATTGAGTTTAGTTTCATATAAAAAAACGTTGTAAGTAAAAGAATTTAATATTATGAGATATTCAAATTCTTGTGAGATAGAGTCAGAATGAGTTCAGAATCCCTTGTTCTAACTTGGGAAAATCACTAGAAATTTCAAAAAAATAATTATGGGTTAGAATTCATCTTACTAAACCCTTATTGAGTTTATTTTCAAGAGAATCAGATGGGAACATTATCCAAATCCCGTACTAAGAGATAAATAAATTTTAGTGAAGAAAGATCAAAGCTGTCAAATAGCAAAACAGGGGAGACTTTAAAGAATAAATTGTACTTATTGGCTAGATCAAAAATTCTAAAAATTTTATGGTAAGAGGATATATGAGTCTAGTTTTAAGGAAAATTAACGGATCTTAATTTGGAGTCCCGTAGATCCAAATATAAATAATTTAATGAATATGACTTGAGAAAATAACTTGCTTGGACTTTGACTAAATAGAAAGAATTTGAGAATAGCATGTTAATAAATTGCTTATTATTTTTCATCCGAGCTTACTAAGCATAAAGCTTACTCCCTCCTTTCCATTTCCTTAGTGTTCTCAAGTTGCTCGGGGTTGGAGATTGTCGGAGGCAGCATCACACTATCAAGCCATCACCTTTGGAGTATTGGCATATGTGTAATAAGCACCTTCAAGTGAGTGGCATGTATAAGGACTTAGTTTTTATGATAGGTGTTGTTATGATTAGCCAAATGTATTGGCTTATATTGATTCATTGTATATAGCCATGAGATGTGGCATATAATAGTTATGGCTTGTAATCCTATTTATCCATGCTATGTGTTAATACCTTGTGATGTGATTATGCTTATTACTATGAATGGGTAGTACATGACATATGTACATGATGAATGCCCTAGGACCATTCGAGGTGGTCATGGCCATGGATTAAATGTGTGGCATGGTAATAAGTTGATAAAGATTGAACATGAACATTGTTGATTAAGTAGAGATTGAGTGTTGGGTAAAATATTATGGTTAATTGGTAAAAATGGTCATCAATATGATAAGACTATTAGGTGTGAAATGGTTAGCCCAACTTGGTGTAACAAGAGTATATGTGATAAACACATGTATGACAACATGCACATGCTTTAATTGAATTTTACTAAAGGGTGATTAACCATCAAATTGATTTTATAATTTGTGCCTATGATATGTTTGAGTATGGGAGAGAATTAATGACAACAAAAGGCTTGGAAAATAGCCTAAGTGTTGGCCACACGGGCAGAGACACAACCATCTGTGTCAGCCATGTAGAGGACACGGTCTAGCACACAGGTGTATGCCTTGGCTATGTGGTCCATTTTCCAAGATGACGTCATAGTTGGAGAGTTTTAGAGTCTGAGGACACGGGCGTGTTGAAGACACACAGGCTTGTCCCTTTGTCCGCACGGGCGTGTGACTCTACTCCATGGAAAAATTTTATAAATTGTCCCAAACTTTCTAAAGTTCTCGGTTTAGTCCCTACTTATTTTCAAAGCACGTTTAAGGCCTCGTAGGCCCATATAAAGGACTTTAAGATAGAAATTCAAAAGTTTTAAATTTGAACAAAATTTTATGACTCAGCTTTGCATGTTTGTGAATCCTTGAGTTTGGTAATGCCTCGAACCCCGTCCTAGCCTTGTATATAGGTAAGGGGTGTTACAACATGTGATTTCCCTGTTTGAGATTAAGATTCAATTCGATATGACATATGAAGAAGAACTGATCCAGATTTTAGATCACGAGGCTAAAGAATTAAGAAATAAGAAAAGTTCTTTAGTGAAAGTCTTATGGCATCGACACAGGGTTGAAGAAGCTACGTGGGAGCCCGAGGATGCTATGAGAGATCGGTACCCAAACCTATTCACCGGTAAGATTTTAGGGGATGAAAATCCCTAAGGGGGGAGAGTTATAACAGCTCGGTTTAGACCTTAATCGGAACAGTGGTTTTGGGACCACAAATCTGAGTCAAAAAAATATTTTAATATTATTTTTGATGTTTATAGTATGTGAATTGATATGTGTGAAAATTTTGAGTGAAAATTTTTTTGTTTGTGTGCTCGATTTAAGAAAAAGGACTTAATCGCGTAAAATGTAAAGTAGCATTCTATATGTTAAAGTGCTTATTTGCTTTTAAGAATTAATTATGGAGTCTTTAAGTGGAAAATTGGCCATTAACTAATAGCATGGCCGCTTTTGGGCTTGAAACATATGGTTTGTTAATTAAATTTATAAGGTTAAAATGGTAATTAGCATATTATAATGTAATAAAATAAAACAAAATAGAAAATGTCAATGCATTCATCTTTTGCAAAGCTGAAACTTCAGAAGAAATAGAAATAAAAAGAAAATCTAGGTTTGACACTCATTTTACTTGATTGATGTATGTTTGTTGCCCGTTTTTTGATAATTTTTACATTTTTGAGATCGTTGCTATGAGTACTAGCTAGCCCATGCTTGAATTTTTGAATTTGATGACGTATTCATGAATTGCCATTGTTGATAGCTTGATGATTTTTTGTGTTTGATGATGAAAAATAAATATATGTTGTTAGATTGTCAAGTTTAATGAAGTGATTTTTGATAAAAAATGTCTATTTAGGACTAAATTGTAAATTTTACAAATTGAGAGGTCAAAATGTAAAATAAATGAAACATATGGGATTGTATGGACTAGGGGTAAATTCGACCTAACATGAGTGTAGTCAAATTTTGAAAATTTTGTGTTTTGTGAAATAGGGATTAAATTGTGAAAAATGTGAAATGTTAGGGGCAAATGTGTAATTTGCCCATTTATGTGTTTTTGGATGAATTTGATTGAATATTTGATTAAATAAGTTTAATTTATATTAATTTAGATCAAGAAAAGAGAAAATCAGATTTGGATCGGGGGAAATCTAAAGTTGTTGAATAGTCAACCCGGTCTGTTCATCTTCAAACGAGGTAAGTACAAAAGTAAATAAATGTCATTAAATTTGATTGTATATATATTTTATTTGTGCTGAATTGAATTATCACGTGTATATGTATGTTTAAGCCTAATTTGAATATGTATGGGAGAAGTATTTACGAGCATGAATTGATCAAGTTACGACATCTGAAAGTCCTGTACGAACCTTAGGAATAGTTAGGATACATATGTCATGACATAGGATTCTAATATGAGATTTTTGTAAGACCACGTTTGGGATGTTGGCATCGATTTGTGATTTACGTGTAAGACTCTGTCTGGAACAATGGCATCGATATGGGATTACATGTAAGACCATGTTTGGGACATTGACGTTGTACGAGCTTTTCAACTATCCGAGTATCCTTATTAATTTCAAATGGTTCCACGGGCAATATTAAGTACAGATCAAATCAGAAATCGAGCAAAAAAAGGGTTAGGTATGTGCTAAGTTAAAACGATTAAAAATCAAGGTAAGTGTGTACTTATGATTTATATATGAAATATGCAATATAAGTGAGAATTGTTTATGTTATGAACATATGTACATTCGACCATTGACATTATGTGATTTATGTTTATGAGTTAATGATTGAGTTGATAAGCATAATTTGTGTAGAAAAGGTTAAATTTTGTTTGGGTTCGGTTTGGTTTATTTGAATTATATACATTGTTGAAATGTTTTATTTGCTTATGACTTACTAAGCTATGTAAGCTTATTGTGTGCATTCGTTCGTTGTTTTATAGATTTTGGAGGTTGGTTACGAGCTCGGGGATCGTCAAGGAAATCCATCACACTATCGATCGTTATTTCGGTATTACAAAAGTTTAAAACTATGAACTTATGGCATGTATAGGATGGCCTTTGTGTTAGTTTATTTTGAATGTGTATATATTTAGCCATACGAAAATGGCTTAATCTTGATATTAATGCTTATATGCATTCGGTTATGGCATAAGCTTGTTAATAAAGTATATTTCATGGTGTATATATGTGTGGTATTTGGCTATATGGTTCAGTTTGATTACTAGGTTAGTTGATGATTTAGTAATTTGACATGGAATAAGTATATTTTGTTACGTATATTACATGACATGTTTGATTGGTGATTTGGTTTTATATGTTTTAGTCGAGTATTAATTTGAATGACCTATAAATTAGTCATGTTGATAAATTTAATATATGACATATATGTTGTTGTGTTTGATCATATGTTTCGGCAATGAGAAATGTTCAATATGATGTTTATATATATTGGCTTATTACAAAGTATATAGAATTTATATGATTCTTGTGGTAAATTTTACTAGCCGAATTGATGAAAAGCAAGTTGGTCTTGTGTTATATTTTGGTATAATGCATGGTATATGTAATTAACATGATTTGATTCGACATTTGTACATATAAATTAGAATGAATTGGTTTGATTTCATGATTATATTATAAACATGTTGTATTGGTTATATGACTAGTTAATAAATGAATTAAATGCATGACTATATTCGGGTAGTAATAGGTTTAGTTAATAAATTATGCCTATAAAGTCAATGGTTGTGAAATGATCAACTTTGTTATGATTAGAAAATGGTTTATTTAAGCTTGTAGTTGAATAGCATAATTTGTACTATATATGTTGTTAACCTTGATAGCCGAATAAGTAAGGAATGGATTTCTTAAGTGTGTTTGAATTTTGAAATGATGATTAGTTAATAGAATGAAATATGAAGTTTAGGTATATTAACATATATGTGAATTAGGTGTACATTGGAATGTTATTTGTTTTCAAATATTAAACGTGGCTTTTGTTTTTAGGGTAAAATGCGCACTATATATATATGCACCAATAGTATGTTCGACCATGTTGTAATGTTAATAAAGTCGCATATGTGATTGTATAACAATTAATATAACATGATTCGAATCGTTTTGCTATGTGCTTGTGCTGAAGTTATGGAAATGATATATGATGGAATATTTTTAAGTATACGAGTGCCATTAATATTAGAGTCATGTGTTTTGAATATTTATATGTATTAAGTACATGTAACATGGCTTTGTTGCACATTAATTAATTCGAATATGTGGTTATTTAGATGATATTAATATGGTTGAAATTTGAAACCATAGTTTGTATATGTATTATAAGTAAGTATTAGATGATAGAATTCGAAATTGTATTAAAGTTTCAAAATAATCTGGTTGAAATAAATGTTTTAGTGTGGATGAATTACAAAGTATAGAATGTAATGAGTGTTTGTTTTAGTTGTAATATGTTAGGTAATGCCTTGTAACCCTACTCCGGCGACGGATACGAGTTAGGGGTGTTACATTATGGCCGAATATATTGTTGTTTATTAGCAAACATAGTGCGCATTTATACCCAAACAATATGAACCATAACACAACTTAAGTATCACTCAATTATACGGCATTGGTTGCATTTAAACTAACATAATTTAAGACTAAACATACTTCTTTCTTAATCACAAATCCATGTGAATAAGACCTTGTTATCTTATGCCATTTTAAACACAAATAACAACTAAGAGTACACATAATACATATGCTAAATTTATATGCTTTAATTCATGACAAAATTTCATTCACACAATCAAGCGAAATTATTTCATATTCGATCATTCTATATAACATTTAATAGATAATATATTTATATAAATATGCTATAAACCAAATGTCATGTTTATCATTATAGTTCCAATGCCTTAACCATATATACATATACACTTACATTATCATTTCTACACCAAATTACCCATTTAAGCATGCCATTTCAAATCGACACAAAAGCCACATTTCTTAATCCAATTTTCATAGCCTAAGATAGTTTACATATGTCCAATACACTTGAAGACAAGATTTAAACACCATAGCCTAATTATAAATAACTTTAAAACATCACCTACATGTTTCATTTCATAACCGAATACATAAATACCTTATAAGCAATGTTCATACCAATTCATGTTACAAATTATGCATCTCAATAATAAGTCATTAACTATTCATAACCTAAATATATTCATCAACCACGTAAATCAAATTTACCAAATGAATAAACATGAGTTTTACATAACATTACTTTAAACCTTAAGCATATTCCAGACACATCACACACATATAGTATACATATTACTCATCTAATATATCATGTAACATCTCGAATTAGGGCCTATTCGGAACAGTGGTTTTGAGACCACAAATCTGAGAGAGAAATGACTATTTTATGATTATTATGAGGTTTATTTTATGAATCCATGCTTGTGTGAAAGTTTCATGAAGAAATTCTATGCATAAAATGTCTAATTGCATTTTAGGGACCAAATTGAGTAAAGCGCAAAACTAGCATTCTAGAAGCTTTAAGGATGAAATTGCATTAGATTATGAATTAGAAGGTCCTAATTAGAAAATTGACCAATTTCTAAAATTTTGGAAAAAAATGGACATGCATAGAAAAAATTAGAAAGAGAAACCCTAAAGGCATTTTGGTCATTAGGTAATTAAAATAATAAAAAGGGAAAATCAAACCAAAAATGTGTCCATCTTCCTACTTGGCTGTCGCAAAACCACAAAACACCATAGCTAGGGTTTTGTTCAACATTTCCAAGCTCAATAGTAAGTGTTCCCTAGCCTATTTTTAATGATTTTTGTATTTTTAAAGTCCCGGTAACATGATCTACCCATTTCTAGCTATATTTTGAGCTAGGGTTTATGTATGAAAATTGGCCCATGCATGAATTGCTTGTATTTTGATGATTAATGGAGAAATATGAATGCTTGATGCACAATGAACATCTTTTATTAGGAGATTTTTAGTGAAAACACCTAAATGAAGGACTAGTTTGTAAAACTGAAAAAGTGAGTAATAATAATGTGAAATAAAAGAACATATGGGTTAATATGAGCATAGAAAAGCTTTAGCGAAGCTTGGCTAATCAAGAAAATGCATGCATTCCATTTTACGAGCCTAGGGGCTAAACCGTAAATATGTGAAAGTTTAGGGGTCAAAATGTAAATTTACAAAAGTATGATTTATGGACCTGTTTGAATAATGTGAATAATAAATAAGTTAAATTTGGCATTATAGATTAAGAAAAATGTGAATCGAGACTTGAAGTAGGAAAGAATAAAGTATACGACTACTAGGCTCGATTACAACCGTTTTGTACCGAGGTAAGTATATATGCAAATAATGTGGTATGATAGTATATTTTAAATGCTTTAATATAATGTGATAAATGTTTTATTATAATTATGAATTATATGCTTATTGATTGTTATGAAAGCATGAATGTTATTGTGGACGTGATTTACGACGTTACGAGCAAGTACAATGGAGATACTATATGTAAGTGAGAAAAAAATCCCGTTTGAAACTTAGGAATAGTTTAGGATACAAGTGACATGTCACTAGGAACTAAGGAGTTCGAACTCGTTGAGTGGTCCGAGTTCGTGAGATATGTGGCATCCGAGCTTGTTGAGAGGTCCGAGTTCATTAAGGATGCAAGCATCTAAGCTCGTTGAGAGGTCTGAATTCATGGTGGATGTGATTCATGTAACACCCGAGCTCCTTGAGAGGTCCGAGTTCATTATGGATGTGTTACGTGTTATGTGGTAGCTTCGGCTACGTTTGTATATGAGTCACTTATGTGCAAGGTTTTTGTGTATCCAATAGTATTCCAAATGTTCAACGAGTACTATAAAGAATGTAATGAGAGTCCCAAGAAGGACATATGAAAGAGGTATGGTTATGGATACTTACGATGAGTACAGGTATGTATGCTAGACCTATGACTAATGCTTTAATAAAGATCGGTTTAGGATGAGCAAGTATATATATGTGCATATGATGAGTAAGTAAAGAGGTTTGAATGAAAGAATAATCTTTATGTATATATTATCATGTTTTTGCATGTTAATTGTTTACCACTATTACATATTATTTGCATGTGGACTTACTAACCTTTAATGCTTACTCCCCTCTCTTTTCCCATCTTTTGTAGTTCCGCCAAGCTAGCTCAGGGATCAGGAGCTGTCGGAGTACTCGATCACACTATCAAAAGACTATTGGGTATAGTGAAATCATTATTTTGAGCATGGCATGTAAAGGAAACCTGGTCATTTTGTGATATGTGCCATGCTATTTGGCCAATTTGTGAAGGCCTAGGATAATGATGATTCATTTTGTAATGGCCATGTGATATGGCTCATACTTGTTCATTTGGGTTGTAATCTAATTACCCATACATGCATGTGCTAGTATTTTGATGGTAGGACATGTTATTTCTTGGTGAATGCATAATAATGATGTGATGTGTGGTTGATAGATGAATGCATGGTAAAGTATAAATCTGGTGCTAAAGGAGATGGGATGACCTAATATCTTAAAAGGACTATCTGCATGAATACATAAATAGAAGTTATGGTAACAAGTTTAATAAAGCATGAAATTGGTGTAGAATGCCTCTAAATGGTGTAGCAAATGAGTGTGCAATAAAATGACATTATGAAGATGTGAGAGTGCCATGGTGTGGAATGTTTGAGTGCAAAAATATGTCATGTTGCATGTTATATAGTGTGTTTGAATGTATAAGTGATTGAGGGTGACCATTTGCTTGGAAAATAGCCTCCAAAAAGGTCCACACGGGTAGACACACGGGCATGTGTCTAGGCCGTGTGTCACCCATGGGCGTGTTAAATGACCGTGTGTCCCTTGCATAAAAAATTTCTAAGTCAGTATGCAAGGTAGTAAACACATGGGCAGAGACATGGCCGTGTGTCTCAGCCGTGTGGAGGACATGGCCTAGCGCACGGGTGTGTGCCTTGGCCGTGTGCTCCTAAATGAATGATGACATCATAAACAGAATGTCTAAGCTTTTTGACACAAGTGATGACACGAGCGTGTCTAGGCCGTGTGAGGGACACGGGCCAAGGACACGGGCGTGTGCTTGGCCGTGTGAAAACTCCTGTAGGTTTGAAATGAAAAATAAATTCTAAAAATTCCACACGGGTAAGGGACAAGGGCATGTCCCAAAGCACACGAGCGTGTGCATTACCTCCACACGGGCGTGTGAGGTTTAAACCTAAAAACTTTCTTATAATTTTCTTAAGTTCTCAGCTTAGTTCTGGGTTACCTCTAATGTATGTTTTGGACCTCGTAGGTCCATGATAAGGACAAAATAATTTTGTTTGGTTGATTTTAATTTGGAATGAAATTTTATGACCCGTATTTTTCAGAAATACATTGTTTATGTTCTATAATGCCTCGTACCTTGTCCTGGTCTCTGGTATGGGTAAGGGGTATTACATTTAGTGGTATCAGAGCTATGGTTTAGTCGATTCTCAGACTAACCTAGCGTATTTGAGTCTAGTTATACATGCAATATGTATATATATAAGTAATGATAGTGTGACGACTCCTCATAATATTAAAATGTGTTTTCATATAGTAAATGGATCCCAACAGAGCAGTGGCGAATGGCATAGAAAGTAACGCGCCTGCTCCAGCGTAAAGAGCGGTGCCATCTGAAAGTAGGCCCGAAACTGATAGTAGAGGAGAAGGAGGCAGAGAGGCCTTTGTCCACATGATAAATGCATGGTACACGGAGTTTGTTCGAACAAACCCGAATGCTCAACCTCCTCCACCTCCCCCAAATCCTCAACCTGCACCTGTGATGCCTCAACATATGGATTTCTTGAGATTTGCTAGAACACCTATTGATAGAATTCGGAAACAAGGTGCTGAGGAATTTAGGGCAAATGCCAATGATGACCTCGAAAGAGTAGAGTTCTGGTTAGAGAACTCGATACGGGTTTTGAAGAATTGTCATGTACACACGAGGAGTGCTTAAAATGTGCCATATCCTTGTTGAGAGATGCGGCACATCACTGGTGGAGGACGCTGATATCTGTAGTACCACCAGAGAGGGTTACTTGGGAATTATTTCAAGAAGAATTTCGAAAGAAATACATTAGCGAGAGATTCATTGAATAGAAGCATAAGGAATTCCTGGAATTGAAACAGGGTCATATGACGGTCAGTGAATATGAGAGGGAATTCGTCAGACTTAGCAAATATGCTCGAGAGTGTGTACCCTCCGAAGCTAAGGTGTGTAGAAGATTTGAAGATGGGCTCAATGAGAATATTAAAACATTAGTGGGTATTCTTGAGTTGAAAGAATTTGTGGTACTTGTTGAACAGGCTTGTAAAGCTAAAGACTTGGCTAAAGAGAGGAATAAGGCAAAAGATACAAGAGAGAGGTACATGAGTAAGTCATTGCCATCCCAGTGTAAGAAATCTAGAGAGATGTACTCTCGTTCACATGTGTTAGTTGGACATTCATACGGGAATCGTAGAGAACAGAATTAGATCTTAAGCTACGTCTGTGGCAAGCGTGGGTAACGCTAAACCTTTTAAGGTTGAATGTCCGCATTGTAGCAGGTGTCATTCTGGCAACTGTAGAGTGAGTGAAGGATCTTGTTTTAAATGTGGTTCTCTAGACCATTTTATTAAGGATTGTCTTGAGAGGATGGAGAAAGAAAGAATTCAGAGTCCAAGACCGAGTGGCACAGCTTCTAGGGAAAGACCCTCGAGAAACACCAGGAATGAGTCTGGTAGTAAGAATGCGACGCGAGATACGGCAGTGAGGTCTGAAGCTAGGGCTCCGGCTAGAGCCTATGCCATACGTGTACGCGAAGATGCAACTTCTCCTAACGTAATCACTGGTAAATTTTCTCTCTATGATACTAATGTTATTGCTTTGATAGACTCTGGCTCCACTCATTCGTATGAGTGTATGAAATTGGCATCTAGTATGAATATACCTGTCGAGTCTACAGAATTTGTAATTAAGGTGTCTAACCCGTTAGGAAAGCATGTGATAGTTGATAAAGTATGTAAGAAATGTCCTTTGATGATTAAATATCATTATTTTCCGGCTGACTTGATGTTGTTGTCGTTTGACGAATTTGATGTCATACTGGGCATGGATTGGTTTACACTATATAAGGCTATAGTGAATTGTAGACAGAAAGTTATGGAATTGAAATGTGAAAACGGTGAAATTTTTTGGGTTGAATCAGATTACGCGGATAAGTCACCAATGATGATATCTTCATTGGTTGCTTAGAGATATATGAGAAAAGGGTCTAAGCTTATTTGGAATACATATTGAATACAAAAGAATCTGAATTGAAAATCGAATCAGTGTCGGTTGTGTGCAAGTTTGCAGATGTATTTCCGGAGGAATTGCCGAGTTTATCTCTAGTTAGAGAAGTTGAATTCAGTATTGAGCTAATGCCAAGAACGACACCCATCTCTATTGCCCCATATAGAATGGCCCCAAATGAACTGAAAGAATTGAAGTCATAGTTGAAAGAGCTGACTGACAAAGGTTTCGCCGTAAGGTGCTCCCGTACTGTTCGTGAAAAAGAAGGATGGCTCTATGAGATTATGCATTGATTACCGACAACTCAATAAGGTGACAATAAAAGTTAAGTATCATTTTTCCAAGGATTGATGACTTGTTTGATCAGCTGAAGGGAGCGACGTGGTTCTCTAAGATAGACTTGAGGTCCGGATACTACCAGTTACGAGTGAAAGAGTCTAAAGTGCTTAAGACTGCCTTTAGAATAAGGTACGTCCACTATGAGTTCCTTGTTATGCCATTTGGACTAACGAATGCTCCTGCCATGTTTATGGATTTAATGAACCGAATTTTTTGGCCATATTTAGATAAGTTTGTTGTGGTGTTTATCGATGATATTCTGATTTATTCTAGAGATGAGGCAGAGCGTGCCGAGCATTTGAGAACTGTTTTACAGACTCTGAGGGACAAACAACTATATGCCAAGTTTAGTAAAAGCCAGTTTTGGCTACAAGAGGTTGTATTTTTAGGCCATATTTTTTCAGGAGATGGAATACGAGTTAATCCCAGTAAGATTTCTGCTATTGTCGAATGGAAGCTGCTAAGGAACGTAACCAAAGTTAGGAGCTTTTTGGGTTTAGTAGGTTATTACAGACTGTTTGTGAAAGGATTTTCGATGATAACCACCCCAATGGCAAAGTTATTGCAAAAGGATGTTAAGTTCGAATGGACAGAGAAGTGCCAACAGAGCTTTGAGAAATTGAAAGCGTTGTTAATCGAGGCACTAGTGTTAGTACAACTAAAATCAGGGAAAGAATTGGTGATTTATAGTGATGCATCCTTGAATGGACTGGGTTGTGTTCTTATGCAAGAAGGTAAGGTAGTAGCTTATGCTTCAAGGCAACTGAAGCAACATGAGAAGAATTATCCTACACATAATTTAAAATTAGCCGCTATTGTATTTGCTTTGAAGATTTGGCGGCATTACCTATTCTGGCAGAGATGCGATGTCTATTTAGACCATAAAAGTCTTAAATATCTGATGACTCAAAAGGAATTAAACTTGAGGCAATGAAGATGGCTTGAATTATTAAAAGATTATGAGCTTGTGATAGATTATCACCCCTCAAAATCATTAACAATTTTAGAAATTGAGACATGGGCTTGATAGAACACTAAGCAACGATCACAAAAATGTAGAAATTATCAAAAACTGATCAAGAACACATACCTTAATTAAATCTCAAAGTGTTGAAACCCTAGAACTCTTTTTCTATCCCTTTTCTTTGTATTTTCGGCAATATAGGATGATAATGAACCAAATTTTATGCTTTCTTTTATTTTTATTAACTTAAATACTAAATTACTTATATAACCTCAATTATAAAGCATGAAATCCATTTAATTCATGTCCATAATAGTCCACTCATAAGTTTAATGGTCTATTAACCACATAAGGACCTCTCAATTAAAGAGACATAGCAATTAGGCACGCTTAACATATAGTAAACAACTTTTACTTTTTATGTGATTAGGTCCTTTTATAAAATTAAGCACACAAACGATTAGATTTTCATATGAAACTTTCATACATACTTTACCACATACTGTAAACACAGAAAACAATATTTAAATATTTTCTAACTCGAATTTATGGTCTCGAAACCACTATACTGAGTAGGGTCTAAACCGAGCTGTTACACTAGCACATTGTGTTCCTAAGAAGAGTGGCATCACTATGGTTAGCAATGACGAAGAAAAATTAATTCCTACACACATTCCTATAGGATAGTGAGTCTGTATGGATTATCGTAAACTTACTGGAACCACAAGGAAAGACCACTTCCCACTTCTTTTCATTGACTAAATGCTGGATATGTTTGCTGGAAAAGCCTATTACTGCTTCTTAGACCGCTATTCTGGGTACAATCAGATTGCTATTGCACCAAAGGATCAAGAGAAAACAACTTTCACTTGCCCTTTTGGTACTTTTTCTTTTAGTCGAATACCTTTCAGTCTTTGCAATGTACCAACCACATTTCAAAATTGCATGACGACAATATTCTCAGATATGATTGAAGACTCTTTAGAGGTTTTTATGGATGATTTCTCAGTCTATGGGAATAATTTCGATCATTGCACTGACAATTAGGAAAAAGTATTATAGCGATGTGAAGACACACATCTTGTTCTAAATTGGGAAAAATGTCATTTCATAGCAACAGAAGGCATTGTAACGCCCTGAATTTCTGGGCCTAGAAGTATTAGGCCTTGTACGTGGGAGCCGCTAGGAGACCGTACATAAAAGTTATGTACTGTGTAGTGGTTAAGTGACTAGGAGTGTTTGAGAGTGTTAGAGAAGTCCTGGGTTCAAACCTGGGCTTTAGCAAAAATTTATGTTTTTCTCTTAAAGGAGCCTTGATGTTAGTGGATAGGCTTTAAGAATATTTTTTATGAATTTATATCACAAGGAGCAATGTGGTCTAGTAGAAGTGGCGTTACAAGTGAACTAATGGTCTGAGGTTCGCATCCCCGCTTGTGCAAATAGAGATTATTTTTACTGATGGCCATGGAAGGAGGTGGAGTTGGACTGAGACTCTGTGGATGACTCGGTCATGAGTGTTTCAAGGAAATTTGAATTGAAAGTTCAGTGATTTAAGCGAGTGTTTCATGGGAAAAATATTTGGATGAAAGAGTTTGTTTGTAATTCAAACTCAGCTGGTGGCTGAATTCAAGGAGAAAATTAGAGAATTTGAAATGGGAAGGGTTGGTTGCCAAAATTTGAACTCCCCATTGTGCAAATTCGGTCATAGACCTTTTTTTCCTAGAGTACCGAATTCTTTTGTGCTATTTCGGGTTTTCTTTGTTTCTAGTTTTTTTCCTCTTTTCTCTATATTGCCGTGCATATTCTAGAATTTTACCGTTACTGCAACCTTTCTACCTCTTTGTTGTTTTGGTATAGATTTGAAAGGCCAAATATTGGAGTTGTTCTTACATGTTGTGGCTATTCTTTTCTTTTATTTCTGAACCGAACTTCTCCACCCTCTCCCTCTCTCATTTGTTTTGCGTAACCGCTTTTGGTCTCTTCTCCTCTTTTCTTCCTTTTCTCAAGTGCATTTTCCTTCTTTGTGGTTTAGCGAAATAGCACTTCCCTCCTCTCCTTCGCCACTTATTCGGTTTTTCTTGGCTAGCCAGTTGTCTTTCTGTTTAGAGCCAAATCCCTCTACAGTTGATTAAGGTAATTGATTTTGTTTGGGTTCACGGCTACACTTCTCCCTCTTTCTCTCTTTGTCGATATAAGTTTCCTCCTTAACACTATTTTCATCCATCGTTTTCGATAGGAGTGTGACTATTTTTTGTGGGACTCAAACCCTAAAGTGTACCTTAGGAGGCCAAATACTCCTAAGTAGTGGTAAGTTGTTGTTCTTTTATTTCTAATATTTGTCATTTACGGTCTTAGTTAACAAGGTGGTAATGCTATACAGATTTTGTCAAGTTTTGGAAGGCAGCTTTGATCAGCGGTCAAAGAGAGGAATTGATTGCTATTCAAGGTTTAGCGTCGTGGGGTTTGCTCACTTATCACAAACAGTTGTGTATCCGTACTCTATAAGTAGTAATAGGCGTAAAGGTCGTAAATATGGTAGCAACCTTATGCCTTGTTTTGATAATCGGCTGAAAAGCCGAAAATGTGTGTGTTGCTTACTCTGCTATGATTATAGCCGGTAAAATACTGAAAAGCTAAAAATATGGCGTATTATGCCACATGAGCATGCAATCCCATGTGTAGTGAACCGAGCTCACAAAATACGGGCATACGACGAAGAAGGCCACCATGAGCGAATTCGTGGGCTAAGGTCGGCCTAACGGGCTCGTTGGCCCCCTTGTGTCAAATCAATTGCTAGGTGGAATATGGTTGGGCTTGTCATGGCGCATATATGGCAGAGGCCGTTCTGGGCTACGTTGGGCCGGACTGGGCCGTGTGGGCCCACATTGATAAAATGTATGTTATGTGGTAAGTTTTGGATTGGGCTACGTCGTTCATACAGTCGTGAATAGTTCTGTGTTAAATGGGCCATAGCCCGTATGGGTAAATTTCGCTGTTAAACGGGAAGTAGATAGACTTGTTATGTCGCGCACATGGCTTAGGTTGTTTTGGGCCTCGATGGGCTGAAATAGGCAGTGTGTGCCCAATGGGCTCGTAGGTCCACACGAATAAAACCTGTGCTAAGTGACTATTAATTAACTGAGCGATGGTGAACACATAGCCGTATCTAAATTTGGGATAAATGGGCCACAGGAGTGTCTGGGCCCACTTGGGGGGAGTAATGGGCCTTAGGCCCACTTGCACCGTTAAGTCTATTTAGGTTACTTAGGTCGCTCGAGGCAACAATGGACCCTTAGTTGGGTCGTTAAGACCCTCGAGTTGTAAAATTACCGAATTACCCCTGATTTATGAAATTATCGAAACACCCTGATTTGTGAAATTACTGAAATACCCTCGATTTATGAAATTACAGGAATACCCCCGACTTGTAAAATTACTGAAATACCCCTGGTTCGTAAAATTACCAAAATACCCCTATAGTGTAAAATTACAGAAATACCCCTGTAAGGCAAAATAACTATTTTGCCCTTTGTTGGTAAATGACTAACTTAGACTATGAATTTGACCGATTTGACTGTGATCGTATGACTGTGTTTTAACTGACTTGACGTTGGTTGCATGACGGATATACTTTTAATATATGTTTAAATGATTGTTACTAAGCATGGCCATTTTGCATACACGTGTGATGATTGAGCATGACATACAGACATATTGCATGGGGTTGGGACATTGATACGGAGGAAGTTCTAATAGGATCGCACAAGACGACTGTCATTCTAGTATTGGTCTGTTAAGGTCGCAAGTGTCGCACGGGTTGCACGAGACGACTGTGGACCGAGGGACGACTTAGTGCCGCTTAATCTGATTATGGCTCTATGCCAACCGAAAAATGGTTCTGTGCCATCTTGACTATGGCATTGTGCCAAACATATTTACCTGTGGCTGTGTGCCTAACATACTTATTGATGACTTTGTGTTGATCATATTTACCCAAAACTGTGTGCCGGTTATATTACCGTCGCTGATAGCTATGTGCCAAAAATAATACAGTTACCGATGGCTTGGTGCCAATTATAATACCGCTACTGAAGGCTTAGAGCAGCATATATACTAGTAGCTTTGCTGCAATTTTGGTTAGTGCCGCAACCGGTGCTAACATTGGTGTGATGGCTAAATGGGTCGATTTTATCCCCACGTAAGTGTAGGGTTGGTACGGGTGATGTGTTGGCTGGATCGGGGTGGGATGCATCCTCATACTGCTGCATAATTGTTTATGAGATCTGTCATTGTTTTGGGCTAGGCCCAACTATTATTGTAATGGGCTTCGCCCACGTATGCTCTGAACTGGACTGTATTGTTGTCGTTAAAGGGGTGTGGCCCAGACTGTTTCTATTTCTATTTCGATATACTGACTGTTACTCTAGTAAGGGGATTACACACTGAGTTTTCATAAACTCACCCCGTTTATTAACTGTGTAGGTAATCCCTAGCATTAGGAGGATCAGTGCTGCGAGGGACTCGGAGATGGCCACACGACTACCTTTGGACTTTATTTATGTTTTAAATTCCATTTTGGGTTTTCAACTTTTGTAATAAGGACTCTTAAGGTTTTTGGATTTTAACATTGGGTTTTATTTACTTTGAATTATAACTGTTTTTAAACAACACTACGTTTCCGCAACATTCTCGAAACGGTTTCGCAACTTAGTTTTTAACATCATGTTTTCGTAAATCAGTTACTTTTAAAATTAGCTTCCGCAACTTAAAAGAAATTTTGGGAATAGAATTAATAACTTTTCAAGGTGCCACTTTATAAAATAAACTAACGTAGCTTGGATTTTACTCAAGTTTTGAAATAGGAAGGGTTTTCAATGAAAACATGGTTTTCGAAAAACACTTCAATGTGACACATTAGATCCGGGCCTAACTTCTAGGACGGGTTTAGGATGTTACATTTAGTGGTATTAGAGCCAGGTTGCAAAACTCAACTATGGGTTGGGTTTTAACTTTGAATTTCTGAAAGAATTATTTCAAAGGATTTGAAAAGATTTAGAGTATTAAAAATGTTTTCTGAATGTTTTTCCTAAAAGTGTGGGTTACCGAGTCTCCAACGCCGAATCCGTAAGTTTCTTTAGATATTCGACTATACTTAAAATTATATTTTTGAATTTATTCTGTGTGTGGTCTGGAAGTGTAGATTCTTAAGCGAGCAACAGTACCGTAATGGATTTCGAAGGCAAGCAAGGTCACGAGGAACTGCCTTTTTCCCAGAACATAAGATTGTTCAGAAGATGGAGGTCAAGGTAAGTCTACCAACTTCAGGTAGCGATAACTCGGAGCTTGGTACAGAGCCACTGACCCGGTTGGTAAGGAAAGTGCTGGAAGAAGTGTTTGAATTGTAACAAGAAGAGAGATCGCAGTCTGTTAAAGTAGGAGCCTTATTTTGTGAAACGCGTTAAGACGCATCCAAACTTTTTGACCTACAAGCATTGTAAAAGGTGTCATCCGTGTGAATGCTGGAGGAAGATAGGAGCATGTCTCAGATGCAGATGTAAGGAGTATCGGGTTTGGGATTGCATAGTTCCTTTTAAGTCAGGTGTGTTTTATTTGGATGTGATGTTTGGATAGAGAAATTGTATGCATGTGTGATAAATATCGATTTACTTCTGTAGTTAGATGTTTGGTTAGGTGTAAGAGGTTTCGAAATTAAGTTAAAAGCGTATTGATGTTATTTGGATGAGAGTGCATAGCGGTAGCATAGTGGTGTAGTTGTTACACAACTACCTTGTTAGTTGGAAATTTTGGGGACAAAATTTCTTTAAGGAGTGGTGAATTGTAACGCCTTAAATTTCTAGGCCTAGAAGTATTAGGCCTTGTATGTGGGAGCCGTTAGGAGACTGCACATAAATGTTTATGTATGGAAGAAATATCACAATTGATTGTCTATTGCAGTGGTTAAGTGATTAGGAGTGTTTGGGAGTGTTGGAAAAGTCCTGGGTTCAAACTGGGCTTTAGTAAAAATTTATGTTTTTCTCTTAAAGAAGCCTTGATGTTAGTGGGTAGGCTTTAAGAATATTTTTGATGAATTTATATCACAAGGAGCAATGTGGTCTAGTAGAAGTGGCGTTACGAGTGAGCTAGTGGTCTGAGGTTCGAATCCCCGCTTGTGCAAATAGAGATTATTTTTACTGATGGCCATGGAAGGAGGTGGAGTTGGTCTAAGACTCTGTGGATGACTTGGTCATGAGTGTTTCAAGGAAATTTGAAACGAAGGTTCAGTGATTTAGGGGACTGTTTCAAGGGAAGAAGATTTGGATGAAGGTGTTTATTTGTAATTCAAACTCAGTTGGTGGCTGAATTCAAAGAGAAAATCAGGGAATTTGAATTGGGAAGGGTTGGTTGCTGAAATTTGAGCTCTCTATTGTGCAAATTCGGTCATAGGACCTTTTTCCCAGAGTGTCGAATTCTTTTGTACCATTTCGAGTTTTCTTTGTTTTTAGTTTTTTTCCTCTTTTCTCTATATTGCCGTGCATATTCTGGAATTTTATCGTTTGTTCAACCTTTCTACCTCTTTGTTGTTTTGGTATAGATTTGAAAGGCCAAATATTGGAGTTGCTCTTACGTGTTGTGGCTATTCTTTTCTTTCATTTCTGAACCGAACTTCTCCACCCTCTCCTTCTCTCATTTGTTTTGCTTGACCGAATAGCTTTTGGTCTCTTCTCCTCTTTTCTTCCTTCTCTCAATTTCGTTTTCCTTTTTTGTGTTTTAGCCAAATAGCACTTGCCTCCTCTGCCTCGCCACTCATTCGGTTTTTCTTGGCTAACCGATTCTCTTTCTATTTAGAGCTGAATCCCTCTACACTTGAGTAAGGTAATTGATTTTGTTTGGGTTCACGACTACTCTTCTCCGTCTTTCTCTCTTTGTCAATATAAGTTTCCTCCTTAAAACTATCTTCATCCACCATTTTCGATAGGAGTGTGACTATTTTTCATGGGACTCAAACCCTAGAATGTACCTTAGGAGGCCGAATACTCCTAAGTAGTGGTAAGTTGTTGTTCTTTTGTTTCTAATCTTTGTCATTCACGGTCTTAGTTAACAAGGTGGTAATGCTATACAGATTTTGTCAAGGTTTGGAAGGCGGCTTTGATCGATGGTTAAAGAGAGGGATCGATTCCCATTCAAGGTTTAGCGTTGTGGAATTTGCTCACTTATCACAAACAGGTGTGTATTCGTACTCTGTAAATGGTAATAGGCGTAAAGGCCGTAAATATGGTATAACCGTATGCCTTGTTTTGATAATCGACTGAAAAGTCGAAAATGTGTTTGTTGTTTACTCTGCTATGACTATAGATTGGAAAAATGTTGAAAAGCCAGAAATATCGTGTATGATGCCACACGAGTGTGCGATCTCACGTGTGGTGAACTGAGCTCACGGAACGTGGGCATACGACAAGGAAGGCCACCATGAGCGAATTCGTGGGCTTAGAGCGGAGTGGGCCACTTGGGCAACGAAATGGGTTGAATAGGCCCAATGGGCCCATGGGGTCGCTTGTGTCAAGTCAACTGCTAGGTGGAATATGGTTGGGATTGTCATGTCGTGTACATGGCATAGGCTATTTTGGGCCACGTTGGGCCGGACTGGGTCGTGTGGGCCCATATTGATAAAATGTATGTTATGTGGTAAGTTTTGGATTGGGCTACGTTATTCGTACAGTAGTGAATAGTTCTGGGTTAAATGGGTCGAAGCCCGCATGGGTAAAATTCACTGTTAAGTGGGAAGTAGATAGACTTGTCATGTCTCGCACATGACTTAGGTTGTTTTGGGCCTCGATGGGCCAAAATAGGCCGTGTGTGCCCAATGGGCTCGTGGACCCACACGGATAAAACCTGTGCTAAGTGACTATCAATTAATCGGGCTATGGTGTACACATAGCTGTATCTAAATTTGGGCTAAATGGGGCAGAGTAATGGGCCTTAGGCCCACTTGCACTGTTATGTCTGTTTAGGTTACTTAAGTCGCTCGAGGCGACAATAGACCCTCGATTGGGTCTTTAAGACCCTCAGGTTGTAAAATTACCGAATTACCCTTGATTTGTGAAATAACTGAAATACCCTAATAAAATACCCTCAATTTGTGAAATTACTGAAATACCCCCGATTTGTAAAATTACTGAAATACCCCTAGTTCATAAAATTATTGA
Organism: Gossypium hirsutum; assembly: GCF_007990345.1. NCBI lineage: Eukaryota > Viridiplantae > Streptophyta > Magnoliopsida > Malvales > Malvaceae > Gossypium > Gossypium hirsutum. Next base: position 47,689,074 of record NC_053431.1, on the reverse strand, counting down.
AATACCCTTGTAGTGTAAAATTACCAAAATACCCCAGTAGGGTAAAATGATTGTTTTCCCCATGTGGGTAAATGACAGACTTAGACTATGAATTTGACCGATTTGACTGTGATCGTATGACTGTGTTTTAACTGACTTGACGGTGGTTGTACGATTGATATGCTTTTAATATATGTTTAAATGATTGTTGCTGAGCATGGTACGTTTTGCATACACGTGTGATGATTGAGCATGACATACATGACATATTGCATAGGGTTGGGACATTGATACGGAGGAAGTTCTGATAGGATCGCACGAGTCGCACGAGACAATTGTGGATCCAGTATTGATCTGTTAAGGTCGCACGGGTCACACAAGGTGACTGTGGACCGATGGACGGCTTAGTGCCGCTCAATCTAATTATGGATCTGTGCCATCTTAACTATGGCTTTGTGCCAAAATTATTTACCCGTGGCTGTGTGTGTAACATACTTATAGATGACTCTATGTCGATCATTTTTACCCAAGGCTGTGTGCCGATTATATTACCGTCACTGATCGCTATGTGCCAAACATAATAGAGTTACTGATGGTTTGGTGCCAATTATAATACCACTACTGAACGCTTAGAGCCGCATATATACTAGCAGCTTTGCTGCAATTTCGGTTAGTACCGCAACCAGTGCTAATATTGGTGTGCTGGCTGGCTGGGTCAATTTTATCCTCACGTAAGTGTAAGGTTGGTATAGGTGGTGTTTTGGCAAGATTGGCCTAGGCCCAACTATTATTGTAATAGGCTTTGGCCCACGTATGCTCTGAACTGGACTGTACTGTTACTGTTAAAGGGGTCTGTCCCAGACTGTTTCTGTTTCTATTTTGTTATACTGACTGTTACTCTAGTAAGGGGATTACACACTGAGTTTTCATAAACTCACCCCGTTTATTAACTATGTAGGTAATCCCCAGCATTAGGAGGATCGGTGCTGGGAGGGACTCGGAGATGGCCATATTGCTGCCTTTGGACTTTATTTATGTGTTAAATTCCATTTTAGGTTTTCAAGTTTTGTAATAAGGCCTCTTAAAGTTCCTGGATTCTAACTTTGGGTTTTATTTACTTTGATTTATAATTGTTTTGAAACAGCACTACGTTTCCGCAACATTCTCGAATCGGTTTCGTAACTTTGTTTTTAACATCTCATTTTTGTAAACAAGTTACTTTTAAAATTAGCTTTCGTAACTTAAAAGAAATTTTGGGAATAGAATTAATAACTTTTCAATGTACCACATTATAAAATAAACTAACATAACTTAGATTTTACTCAAGCTTTCAAATAAGAAGGGTTTTCAATGAAAACATGATTTTCGAAAACCACTTCAACGTGACACGTCAGATTTGGGCCTAACTTCTAGGCTGGGTTTAGGGTGTTACATTTAGTGGTATTAGAGCCACGTTGCAAAACTCAGCTGTGGATTAGGTTTTAAAATTAAATTTTTGAAAGAATTGTTTCAAAGGATTTGAAAAGATTTGGAGTATTGAAAATGTTTTCTGAATGTTTTCCTAAAAGTGTGGGTTACTGAGTCTTCGGCACCGAATTCGTAAGTTTATTTAGATATTAGAATATACTTAAAATTATTTTTTTGACTTTATTCTGTGTGTGGTCTGGAAGTGTAGATTCTTAAGCGAGCAACAGTACCGTAATGGATTTCGAAGGCATGCAAGGTCACGAGGAGCTGCCCGTTTCCCCGGAACATGAAATTGTTTAGAAAATAGAGGTCAAGGTAAGTCCACCAACTTTGGGTAGCAATAATCCAGAGCTTGGTACAGAGGCACTGACCCGGTTGGTAAGGGAAGTGTTGGAAAAAGTGTTTGAGGCAAGAGTTAGGGCGAATGGTGAAACACTTCAGGCTAGGTGCTTGGATTGTAACAAGAAGAGAGATCGCAGTCCGTTGAAGCATGAGCCTCATTCTGTGAACGTGTTAAGACGTGTCTGAACTTTTCAACTTGCGAGCATTGTAAAAGTTGTCATCAGGTGAATGCCGAAGGAAGACAGAAGCATGTCTCAGATACGGATGTAGGGAGCATCGGATTCGGGATTGCATAGTTCCTTTTAAGTCAGGTGTGTTTTGTTTGGATGTGATGTTTGGATATAGATATTGTATGCATGTGTGATAAATATCTGTTTGCTTCTGTGATTAGATGTTTGGTTAGGTGTAAGAGGTTTCGAGATTAAGTTAAAAGTGTATTTGTGTTATTTGGATGAGAGTTCGCAGTGGTAGCATAGTGGTGTAGTTGTTACACAACTACCCTGTTAGTTGGAAATTTTGGGGACGAACTTTCTTTAAGAAAGAGATGAATTGTAATGCCATGAATTTCTAGGCCTAGAAGTATTAGGCCTTGTTCGTGGGAGCCACTAGGAGACTACACATAAAAGTTTATGTCTGGAAGAAATATGGCAATTGATTATCTACTACAATGGTTAAGTGATTAGAAGTGTTTGGGAGTGCTGGAAAAGTCTTGGGTTCAAACCTGGGCTTCAGCAAAAATTTATGTTTTTCTCTAAAAGGAGCCTTGATGTTAGTGGGTAGGCTTTAAGAATATTTTTGATGAATTTATATAACAAGGAGCAATGTGGCCTAGTGGAAGTGGCGTTACAAGTGAGCTAGTGGTCTAAGGTTCGAATCCCCGCTTGTGCAAATAGAGATTATTTTTACTAATGGCCATGGAAGGAGGTGGAGATGGACTGAGACTCTGTGGATGACTTGGTCGTGAGAGTTTCAAGGAAATTTGAATTGAAGGTTCAGTGATTTAGGGGAGTGTTTCAAGGGAAGAAGATTTGGAAAAAATAGTTTGTTTGTAATTCAAACTCGGTTGGTGGCTGAATTCAAGGAGAAACTCAGGGAATTTGAAATGAGAAGGGTTGGTTGCCAAAATTTGAACTCCCCATTGTGCAAATTCGGTCATAGGACCTTTTTTTCCCAGAGTACCGAATTTTTTTATGCCATTTCAGGTTTTCCTTGTTTAAGTATGTTTCTTTTTTTTCTCTGTATTGCCGTGCATATTCTAGAATTTTACCGTTAGGGCAACCTTTCTACATCTTTTCTGTTTTGGTATAGATTTGAAAGGCCAGATATAGGAGTTGTTCTTACCTGTTGTGGCTATTTTTTTCTTTCATTTTTGAACCAAACTTCTCTACCCTCTCCCTCTCTCATTTGTTTTGCGTGACCGAATAGCTTTTGGTCTCTTCTCCTCTTTTCTTCCTTCTCTCAATTGTGTTTTCCTTCTTTATGGTTTAGCCGAATAGCACTTGTCTCCTCTCCCTCGCCACTCATTCTGTTTTTCTTGGCTAGCCGATTGTCTTTCTGTTTAGAGTCGAATCCTTCTACACTTGAGTAAGGTAATTGATTTCGTTTGTGTTCACGGCTACTCTTCTCCCTCTTTCTCTCTTTGTCGATATAAGTTTCCTCCTTAAAACTATCTTCATCCACCGTTTCCGATAGTAGTGTGACTATTTTTCGAGGGACTCAAACCCTAGAGTGTACCTTAGGAGGCCGAATACTCCCAAGTAGTGGCAAGTTGTTGTTCTTTTGTTTCTAATCTTTACCATTCACGGTATTAGTTAACAATGTGGTAATGCTATACAGATTTTGTCAAGTTTTGGAAGGCGGCTTTGATCAATGGTTAAAGAGAGGAATCGGTTGCTATTCAAGGTTTAGCGTCATGGGATTTGCTCACTTATTACAAACAGGTGTGTATCCGTACTCTGTAAGCGGTAATAGGCGTAAAGGCCGTAAATATGGGTATAACCATATGCCTTGTTTTGATAATCGGTTGAAAAGTAAAAACTGTGTGTGTTGTTTACTCTGCTCTGACTATAGATCGGCAAAAAGTCGAAAAGCCAGAAATATGGCGTATGATGCCACACGAGTGTGCGATCACGCATGTGGTGAACTGAGCTCATGGAATGTGGGCGTACGACGAGGAAGGCCACCATGAGCGAATTCGTGGGCTTAGGCATAGTGGGCCACTTGGGCCACGAAATGGGCCAAGTAGGCCGAATGGGCTCGTGGACCCGCTTGTGTCAAATCAACTACTAGGTGGAATATGGTTGGGCTTGTCATGTAGCGTACATGGCATAGGTTGTTCTGGGCCACGTTGGGCTGGACTAGGCCATGTGGGCCCACATTTATAAAATGTATGTTATGTGGTAAGTTTTGGATTGGGCTACGTCATTCGTACAGTTGTGAATAGTTCTATGTTAAATGAGCCATAGCCCGCATGGGTAAATTTCGATGTTAAGCGCGAAGTAGATAGACTTGTCATGTCACGCACATGACTTAGGTTGTTTTGGGCATTGATGGGCCGAAATGGGCCGTGTGTGCCTAATGGGCTCATGGGTCCATACGAATAAAACCTGTGGTAAGTGACTATTAATGAACCGGGCTATGGTGTACACATAGTCGTATCTAAATTTGGGCTAAATGGGCCACACGAGCGTGTGGGCCCACTTGGACCGAGTAATGGGCCTTAGGAAGACTTACAGCGTTATGTTTGTTTAGGTTACTTAGGTCGCTAGAGGTGACAATGGACCCTCGGTTGGCTTGTTAAGACCCCCGAGCTGTAAAATTACTAAATTACCCATGATTTATGAAATTACTGAAATACCCTAATTTGTAAAATTACTGAAATGCCCTAAATTTGTGAAATTATCAAAATACACCTGACTTGTAAAATTATTGAAATAACCTTGGTTCATAAAATTACTGAAATACCCTTGTAGTGTAAAATTATAGAAATACCCTTGTAGGATAAAATGAGTATTTTTCTCTTGTGGGTAAATGACCGATTTAGACTATGAACTTGACCGAATTGACTGTAATCGTATGACAGTGTTTTAACTGACTTGACGGTGGTTGTACGATTGATATTTGTTAATATATGTTTAAATGATTGTTACTGAGCATGGCCATTTTGCATATACATGTGATGATTGAGCATGAAATACATGACATATTGCATGGGGTTGGGACATTGATACGGAGGAAGTTCTGATCAGATCGCACGAGTCGTACGAGACGACTGTTGATCCAGTATTGATCTATTAAGGTCGCATGGGTCGTACGAGACGACTGTGGACCGATGGACGACTTAGTGCCGCTTAATCTGATTATGGCTCTGTGCCAACCTAAAATGGCTCTGTGCCATCTTAACTATGGCTCTGTGCCATCTTGACTATGGCTCTGTGCCAAACTTATTTACCCGTGGCCATGTGCCTAACACACTTATTGATGACTCTGTGTCGATCATATTTACCCAAGGCTGTGTGCCGAGTATATTACCGTTGCTGATGGCTATGTGCCAAAAATAATACAGTTACCGATGGCTTGGTGCCAATTATAATACCGCTACTGAAGGCTTAGAGCCACATATATACTAGCAGCTTTGCTGCAATTTCGGTTACTGCCGCAACCAGTGCTAACATTGGTGTGCTGGCTAGGTGGGTCAATTTTATCCCCATGTAACTGTAGGGTTGGTACGGGTGGTGTGTTGGATGGATCGGGGTAGGATGCATCCTCATACTGTTGCATATTTGTTTATGAATTTGTCACTGTTTTGGACTAGGCCCAACTATTATTGTAATGGGCTTTGGCCCACGTATGCTCTGAACTGGACTGTACTGTTACTGTTAAAGGGCTTTGGCCCAGACTGTTTCTGTTTTGTTATACTGACTGTTACTCTAGTAAGGGGATTACACATTGAGTTCTCATAAACTCACCCCGTTTATTAACTGTGTAGGTAATCCCCAGCATTAGGAGGATCGGTACTGCGAGGGACTCGGAGATGGCCACACTGCTGCCTTTGGACTTTATTTATGTTTTAGATTCTGTTTTGGGTTGTCAACGTTTGCAATAAGGCCTCTTAAAGTTTCTGGATTTTAAATTTGGGTTTTATTTACTTTGATTTATAACTTTTTTTAAACAACACTACATTTCTGCAGCATTCTTGAAACGGTTTCGTAACTTAGTTTTTAACATCACGTTTTCGTAAATCAGTTACTTTTAAAATTAGCTTCCGCAACTTAAAAGAAATTTTGGGAATAGAATTAATAACCTTTCAATTCACCACTTTATAAAATAAACTAACGTAACTAGGATTTTACTCAAGTTTTCAAATAAGAAGTGTTTTCAATGAAAACATGGTTTTCAAAAAACACTTCAATGTGACATGTCAGTTTCGGGCTTAACTTCTAGGGCGGGTTTGGGTTGTTACAGGCATTGTGTTAGGCCATTGTATCTCTCGTCAAGGAATTGAAGTCGACAAAGATAATGTGGAAATTATTGAAAAAATTACCTCCACTAACAAATGTGAAAGGTATTCACAGTTTTCTTGGACAACTCTATTGTAGGTACATTATGTCAGTTAAGCCCGATCCCACTCCCAAAATTTCCAGTGTTCTTGCTAATTATTCAAGAATGTGAACCCTCCTCCGAAGAAGATGACCTAGGGGACCGAGGCAGATCGGTGGAATCTCTTCCTATTGTGCATGTCTCTAATGTTGAGAAAGAAGAGGAATCAGGGGATGTTGAGGAGTGCATGCGAAGCATTGATAGCCTGGTTAAGGGTGAAGTCATTGTTGGTAAAGAGGTGCCTGCTGTGGAAGAGGAAGTTGATGTGGAGGATGAGGACGTCTGTGTTGACGTTATGAACGAGATGGCCGAGGATGAAAATACTAAAAAAGAAGCTGCTGATAAAGAATCTGCTGAGAACACTGACAATGTATCGGAGTTTGTGGGGGCAACTACTCATAATCTACAACAAGATGGAGCTAGATTGCAGAAGCTACTAAGGTAACAAGTAAGGAGCACCACAATTCATTAGCAATAAGGGCCTACACTGGATGACTCAAGGTGACCCCTCCTACACAAGAAGCAGCCAATGATTTTGGGGCAAAGCCGGAACTTGAGAAGCGATCCGAGGACCATACAAAGCCTAAGAAAAAGAAGAGAAAGCTTTTCAAAGATAAAAAATGCAAAAATGAGGAGAAAAAGAGGAGGAAAAAGAAACATTATGCAGCCATATTGATGGCTGAGGAAAACTGAGTTAGTTTCTTTTACGTTTTAGTTGTAGTATTCATGCATTGCGTGTAGCTATAGTTTTCATTTTATTAGTGAACATTTTCGTTGCATTGTTATTATCATCGCATTTTAATCCTAGTGCATTGGGGACAATGCAAACTTTAAGTTTGGGGGAATGCATATGGGGTTTGTAAATACACCCACGTTTTAATTTTTTTTAATATTAATGAAACATGCAAGGTTTATTTGTGGTTAGTACAAATGTGTTGAAAATTTTTATTACATTCGACGCTTAATTCTTGAATCATGTGAACTATCAATGAATGAGTTGGATAAATTTAACTGAATGTTGTATCTTCAATTCTTTGATCAGTGATTAAGGTTGCATTAGTAATGGATGACTAGTAGCATTCCTTGAATCTTGAATGAATCTGCCTTTTACAGCTACTCATATGTATATATAGTTATTAATAAGAAACACTCCAAAGTAGGTGTATTGTGAAATGTTAAAAAGGGCACACTCTAATGCAAGCATTAGAAAAATGAATCTGGCCAAAGGTTGTCGCTACACGAGTGTGTGTCTGCGCAATTACATACTCCTTGAGGGTTTGTTGCACTCCATCGTTACTTCTCAGGAACAAGGGTACAACAATTCAACGATATCCCTTATTCACACAAAAAATATATATATATAAAAATATATTCAATAAATGTTGTATTGGTAGATAGAATTTAAGATTTGAAGCACGATGCTTGTTTTGATGAAGATGCAATCTTAGTAATTCATACTCATGTATTATCGATGCAATATTCAGTCATAATCATTCATTGGAATTTTAGGTGATTACAGTTTCTAGAATGAGCATTTACCTTAGTGAATTCTTGTATAGCCTTGCCAGTTTCTATTTTACTTGAGGACAAGTAAAAACTCAAGTTTGGGGATGTAATAGTACTAGAAAGAACATATGTTTTCTCCCTATTTATTGGTTAACTTGTTTACTTTTAGTTATCTTTAGCACATATTTTAGTATTTTCAGTTCAATAATTTACATTTTATGACTCAGTGGATCTTAGCTTATTTACCCACAATTTTATCAGATTTTGGTACTGATGTCGCTGCATAAGTAATTTCAGATTGCACCAAGAATTGTTGCCACACCTGATAGCTATTCGAATTGGAACAAAAAGGAATGAGCTATCTACTCTGGTACAAGTAACTTGTACGTATTGTAACAACCCGTTTTTAGTCAAATCAGAATAGTGGTTTTGAGACCACAAATCTGAGGTCAAAATAATTATTTTATTATTATTTTAATGTCTACAGCATGATAATATGTTTGTGTGAAAATTTCGTTAACAAATTTTATCATTTGATTGGTCAATTTGATAAAAAGGACTAAATCGCGTAAACTGCAAAAGTGATGTTCTAATAGTTAAAGGTAGTAAATAGCTATGGGATCTTAAATTAGAGGTCCTTATGTTCTAATTACACCATTTGAAACATGAGTGGACAAAGATGGACATGCATTAAGTGTTTTTAATAGTTTATAATAAAGGTTAATTAAGTAATTTAAAAATTTAAGTTAAAATAAGTAAAATAAAACAAAGTATCATCTTTGTTTCTTCTTGTTTCAACCGAAAATAGGGCAAGGAAATAAATTTTTCATTCCTTCATTTGGCCATGCTATTATTGCTAAATTAGGTATGGTTTTTGTCATGTTTTAAAATGATTTTTGTGTTTTTGAGATCATTGCAACTAGGTCTAGCTAGCCCAGGGACTATTTTACAAAATTTTTAAAGATTTATAAAGTTTCCATTGATGAATAAGCATGTATTTTGATGATTTATGATAGATTTTGAATGTTTGATGATAGTTATATAAGTTTTGTTAAGTGATTTTTAATCAAAATGTAAATTAGGGATTAAATTGTGAAATGTGAAAACTTTACGGTTAAAATGAGAAATAAATGAAAAATATGGGCTACTAGGGCCATAATAGTAATTTGACTAGCATGGGTTAGTCTTAAATTGTATGAATTTGTGTTCTGTTGAAATAAGGGCTAAATTGTAAAAGATGTGAAACATTAGGGGCAATTGTGTAAAAATGCTTTAAAGTGAATTTTAGACTAAATTGAATAGAGAGATGATTAAGTAAGTTAATTTTGATTACATATAGATCAAGAAAAGCGAAACTTGAATCTAAGTCGGGGAAAAACGAAGTTCTCGATTAATCGACTCGTTTCGTCGTTTTTACATTCGAGGTAAGTTCATATGTGATAAATTTCATTATAAATGTATTTTAAATGCTTTGATATTGCATAAACTGTGATTACGAGTCTACAAATATGTTCGACAATGATTTGATGAAGATTCGACATTTGAAATCCCAGTTGAACCTTAGGAATAGATTTGGATTCTAGTGACATGTCATTAGGGGTTATTATGATTATGTGATTTGGGTGCTGATCCTGTTCATCCTACCAATGGTTGAGTATACTGGCATGTGTTGTTGTTACTTGACAGCTTGTGTGAGCAGCACCGTGTAGCTACGTCTTGACTGACAGCTTGTGTGAGCAGACCTGTTGATAGCTCAATAGTGAGCATATATGTGATATGTGATTGAGATAGCTTCGGCATATATGTGGCAGTTAGGGTGCAAGTTTCCCGAGTATTTGATAGTATTCCGAATGGTTCAATAGGTAAACAAAAGATGCGATTGAGTATGAGATTGATACAATGGTATAGCTACGCACATGAATTCTATAAGCTTCTAATCGAAGAAACTTGTGAAGGATATGTTTAATATTATGATTGAGTAAATGAAAGGTTTGATAGTTAATATGAGTTATATGTTGATGTATATTTTAATTGTTGAATTGTGCATTTATGATTAAATTGAATTTATTTCATACGAGTTTACTAAGCTATAAAGCTTACTTTTTTTTTACTATGTTTTATAGAGAATTCAAAGCTAGCTTGGATTCGAGGATCGTCGAAAAAATCGTTACACTATCCATTTATCAATTTGGTACTTTTGAGCTTGTGTTTTGGTCATATGGCATGTAGAGGAATATGGTCATTTTGATATGTATTTTGGCAGTGAATATTGTCATTTGATTTGGCTTGTGAATTGCTATGCTTGGGTTGTAAATATATAGCCTTGAGATTTGGCTTAATTTGGTTGTTTTGGATATATATGTATATATGTAAGAATGGCCTATGATGTTGTTCATACTTGCTTGCAAATTGTTTGCGGTAGTTTAGCATTTAAGGTAGCTGATGGTTGGAAATGGCTATTGTATGCTTGAGATTTAAGGTAAGGTAACATGTTTGGTTGAAATAATGCATATAAGTGTTTTCAGATTAATGTCTAAAAATAATGGAAATGTTGAATGTGCATGAATTATGTTTAAATTTGTTGAATTGAAATGCCTATTTATGTTATATGTTGGTGCCAATTGATGTGGTGTAGGTACATGCAAGTTTGGGTGGCAAAATGGCTTGGTAAATAGCCTATTTTTGCCCACACGTGCAGAGACACAGACATGTGTCTCAACCGTGTGTGATACATGGTTTTGTTACACGGCCGTGTGTCCCCTGGTGTTAAAATTAAAATCAAGTCAGTATGCTCCACACTGCCTCCCACACGGGCGTGTGACTTGGCCGTGTGACATAAGTTAGTATACCCTACAGGTCTGGCACGGCCTAGCACATGGCCTGGCCCACGGGAGTGTATAGCCATTTTTAGGGAACGGGGCATGTGTGTTGGCCATGTGACCAAGTTAGAGAGTTACACGGGGTCGAACACTGGCTGGGGCACGGCCATGTGCTTCTATTTCGAATGTCCACACGGCCTGTGACACGAGTGTGTCTGTGGCCGTGAGAGGGACATGGCCGAGCCACACGGACGTGTGTCCCCTATTTTTGAGAAAATTTTTTAAGTCTTTAAAAATTTTCCAAAGTTATTAGTTTTGTCCCGAACCACTCCCAATGCATGTTTAGGGACTTGTAAACTCATATTAGGGACAAAATGTTTGGTTGTGAATGGAATGTATATGATTTAATTAATCGTATGTGAAATGTATGTTTAAATGTTTTATAAGTCCGGTAATGCTCGACAACCCTATTCTGGCGTTGAATACGGGTGAGGGGTATTACACGTACAATGGCAACATGATTTTGATGAAAAGACACTTGGGCTATTTGGGGAAAAATATAAATATTCACATAAAAAAGAAAAAAGAAAAAGAAGAGAGATTTTTGGATCATCTTATTCAACTGACTTCTTGAAGCTTTCGGCTATGGTGGCTTAAGCTTTGATGGGTGAATTGATGTGAAATGGATGCAGACCAGCTCTTGACGAGGAGCCTTGAGTGTAACACAAGGAGGAATAGGCAGATCCAAGTCGAGTTGTCTAGGAATTGTGTTCTCCACTTGTTTCTTTCATTTTTCTTTTCTTAACGTTGGTGATTGCTTTCTATTTCATGTTAGTATGGAAGTACACATGATTTCTAAGTTAAATGTTATTTTATTCAATCTTGCTTCTATGGTTTAATCTTTAGGTTTGAATGTTTTTAGCATGGAAGTATTATTGTGGTTACTAACACTGGAAGGTGCAGTGACAGTTCAAGCTAACGAGCATGAAAATGGAAATTGCTTGAGGATTAGTGGAATTTAATCCACTTGTTCTTAATAGTGTTCCATTGCTAGCATTGGAAGGTGGGGTTAATGTGCATGTTTAAGTCTTAGATTAAATATAGAAGTTAAGCTTGGTAACATATTCAATGCAATTTAATGCATTGACAATCACCTATCCTTTTTACCTTGTGAGCACTTAGAATTCTGTTGAATATTCACGTTGGGAATCCTAGTTTCTCACTATCATATTTTATCTTATTATTTTCAAGTTATTGCTTCGACAACTACTCTACAATTTATCTCATTTTATCTATTTATTGCACTACCATTAATAGACAAAAGACAACCATCCTCGTGGGATTGATATCCGACAGACTCATATCTGTCTACTATTGCATCGACAATGTACGCTTGCACATTATTACTGTGACGTTAAACAGCTGATCAGTTAGCGAGAAAAAAATAAGTATAGGTCAATTATGAAGCTTCATACTTGGATCTGGTGAACGGGTCAGGCGTGGGGTGTTACATTGACAATGCTGAGTTAATCTCAAATTGATTTTCAGAAACAATAAATTTTGCTATACTTGGTTGAGTCCAACTTGTAGCAAATATCGTTCATCCCAAAAGAATTGTCATCCTGTGATCAAAAGTAGTCAAATCCCTAAGTTGAAAAATTAAAATTAAAATTAAAAATTGAAATCAAATTAAAACAAGATAGAATAAAAATCCTATCTATAATTTCAAAATTTCCTTTTTATCTTATTAATTTCAGAAGATAATTATTTTTATTTAATGTTGAAACCTCCCCGACAATGGCGTCAACAAATTGATTGCCATACGTCTGGATAAATAAAAAGCAATGGTGTCCGCAAGTGTAACAGTCCGTTTTTAAATGGTGACGGAACAGTGGTTTTGAGACCACAAATTTCTATCATGTTGACCTGTAAATATTATTTATAGAATATTTATGAAATCATAAGAGTCGTATTAAAATTTGGTTAAGAAATTTTAACTTTTAGATAGTTACTTAAAGAAAAAGGGCTAAATTGAAAAAGGTACAAAACTTAGTAATTATTGCATTTAGATGATCAGATAACTTAATTACTAAATGATGAATGACCCATGTAGCAATTAGCCCCTAGTTATTCATGTGGGATGACAATTGAAGTGAAATTGATCAAACAACATATGATTAATGGCAAATTTGTAATAAAATCAAAATTAAAACAAAATTAAAATGAAGAATAAACATTTTTCTTCTTCATTTTCTTCTTCAACCTGCTGAAACACCATAGAAGGAAACTCCAAGCTTCAGTTTCATCTTCCTTGTGCATGTGAGCTCAATTCTTATCTATTTCTTCTAATTTTTATGTTTTTGAGATCATTGCAACTAAGTCCAGCTAATATGTACCTTCGTTTTTTAATCTGTTAAAAATTTTAGAAGTTGCCATTGATAAATCTTGGTTGTTTTTTATGATAGTTATGTGTTTGAAGCTTTGATTGTGGTATTTGGTTGTTCTGAGAAGTAATTTTTATTAGCTTTTGATTGAAGGATTAAATTGTTAAAATGTCAATATTTTAAAGTTTGAAGGTGATTTAGAAGTATAATTGGAACTATTTAAGGGCCTAAATTATTTGTTTTGTAATTTTTAATTTGAGAAAATGGTTAATTTGATGATTTTCGGGCTTAGAGACTAACTTGCAAAAGTTGTAAAAGTTTAGGGAAATGTGTAATTAATAAAAAGTTAAGGATCATGTGCATTGAATAGAATGTGAAATGTGTATTAGATTAATATATTGTATTTAATTATTATATCGATCAAGATTTGAATCAAAAAGATAATAACCGAGGAATTTGGAAAATAGCGGAATAGCTCCTACGTGTTGATCGAAATCAAATCGTAGGTAAGTTCATAGTATTTCAAAATGTAAATGAAAATTCTTCTTCTAATCTTATATTATTATTTAATTAATAATGCTCACTGGGCTTTGAAGCAATTGAATTTTGATCTTAAGCAAGCCGGCGAAAGAAGGATGTCACAACTCGATGAGTTGGAAGAGTTGAGGTTATTTTCATACGAGAACACCAAGACATGTGAGGAAAAATATAAAAAAATGGCATGATAGTCGTATTCAACCTCACGAGTTCAAAGAAGGTCAGAAAGTGTTGTTGTTTAATTCAAGGCTAAGGTTATTTCCTGGAAAGCTCAAATCTCGATGGAAATGACCTTATACCATCTACAAAGTTTATCCATATGGAGTTGTAGAATTGTATGAATACCATGGAGGTACGTTTAAAGTTAATGCTCATCATCTCAAGCACTATTGGGATGGTGAAGTTGAGCCAATTAAAACATTTTTGAAATTATTAGACCCTTAAGTTTTCATAAGCCTACTTTTTAATAAAAAGCTAGAAATTATTTTCTTAAATTAGTACATTTAATTAATTCTGTCCAAAAAGATTAGAACTTAAGCAGGACCGTTGTGACCCCTCCAACCTTTCCTGGGAATTAATTTTATGTAATCTTTTAAGAAGGAAATTTCTAATTAATTCTAAAAAATTTTACTCTTAGTTTATTTTTATTTTTATTTTCTCATTTTTTCTCTTTACTTTTAATTTTAATCTTTATTTTTAATGTTAGTTTTATTTATTTTAATAAAGGGTGTCAAATTTACCCAAGTACTAATAAGTTTGTTTATTTTTAAGAAGTACAATTTTTAAATAAAGTTTGGGCTCAAGGCATAAAACAACAAAGAGGAGAAATTTAACCCATGTTGTCATCCATAGGGTTCCTTAAAGCCCTAATATTTGCCACCATATCATCCCTCCATCTTACTTGCCACCCAAGCCACTCAAAATTAGCTAAATTTTAGTTACAAGACTACCTTGCCATCCAAGTCACTTAAATTAGCTAAATTTTAGCTACAAAATTGCCCTAATTCATCACTACATAAAACCTTCTCTACCTTCATAATTTTCACAACCCTTCAAGTTATTTTACATTCATTCTTGTCCCTCATAGCTGTCGGCCTAAATCTCAAAATTTCTTCCCAAATTTCTTCATTGTCGCAAGCCCCTAGTATTGCCACCGCATGACTTTTTCTAGACTAGCCCCTTCACCGTTGCAACCCCTTCATCGCTGTATCCTATCACTGTAGCAAGCTTCATGCCACCGCAAGCTCGTCACTGTCGCAAATCAAATGTCGCCGCAACACCTTACTCTCATCATTTGCTGATTGTTTTTTTTTCTTTCAAATCTTTTGCTGAAATTTTGCTTATATTTTGAGAAAAATGTTCATATCTCGCAAAAGGGCTAGATCTTCCAAGACCTCTACTTAAAATCCCATTGTGATTTAAGATGAAAAAGTGAAAGAGAGGTTTGATTCAATATTTAAGAATCAACCTATGATGCCAGAAAAAGGTTTCAACTTGAAAAACAATGATAAGATGGTTGAGTCTTTGTCAATTCGAAAGACGATTGATGCCTTCAATTGCAATAATTATTGTGATTTAGTTTGAGAGTTCTATGCAAATTTGACTAAGCAAGATGCTACTGAATTTCTTGTTCGTAAGAAGAAGGTGCCTCTAACTTCTAAGTCTATTAATGATTTGTTTAACATACCTAATGTTGAAGAAGATGAGTACTTTGCCATGACATAAATTGAGATTTTCTTCAACAAGTGCTTAATGTTGTAACAAATTCGGGACCCTAATGGATTACAAGGAAGTATGGTAGTCATTCTTGCCGAAGGGAATATTTAAAGTCGTTGGCTAAGGTATGGTTTACTTTGTTTGATATAGTTTCATGCCTATCTCACACAATCCCACCATCTCGATGGAGCGAATTCTTTTGTTGTATGCAATTATGGCAGAAAAGTCTATTAATGTTAGGAAGATCATTCTTAAAGAGATTCATGATTGTGCTAGAAATAAGATTGCTACTGCTTACATCCCACCATTAATCAATTCATTTTGCTTAAAGGCTCAAGTTAAGACAAAAGCAAACCTGAAGGGCTTGTATGTTCAAGGTTGTATCATAGCCCATGATCTTGAAAGGTTAGTAGAGAATGTCCAAGAGAAACTGATGAGTCATCGAACAAATTTGAAACAAAAGCTGACTCAATTGATGAGATAGAAGAAGTAGAATTAGAGGAAGAGTCGAATGAGCCTGAACTGATAAAGGAACTGGAAGTCTCTAGACCAAGAGAAGAGCCGAATGTTAATGAGCTAGTTGAACCAAGTTTTGATCTTAAGTTGACTATTTCTAGACCCACTTCTTCAAATAATGTGAAGAAATTGAAATTGTCAATTATGATGGATATGGTGAAATTTATGCATAACAATCAACAGGCTTATTGGAAATATGAAAAAGTTAGAGATGATTCCGTAAGAAATAATTTTAAAAATATCTCTAACAAATTTGTTCCTGAGTTCCCAGATTATATCTTCGATTCATGGAAGGAAGATAAGAATGCAAGCGAGGATGAAACATCAAAGGATGAAGGCGAGGAGGATAAGTCAATTAGATAAAAAGGGGGGAATTTCTTATCTTTAGTTTTTCTTTTCTTTTTAGGTGTTTATTTTTATTTCCTAGTTAGTATTTTGCTTTCACATAGTAAAGTAGCAAGCATGAATAAAATAAGCTCAATGCCTCTTCAATAAGAAGAAAATAAAGTAATGTGGTAATGAGAATGAGCATGTCTAGGATTGGATTGTGAGAAAGACTTGGTACTTAGGTAATCTTTATGACTCACCTCTCTTTTCTTGCACTTTTACCCGGTGTTCAATTTTCATTCATTACTTTGTTTCCGCAATGAGGACATTGCTTCCTTTTTGAAGAGGGCTAAGGCATTTTGCATGAATTATTAACAAGGCATTTTGTATGAATTATTAACAAGGCATTTTACATTAATTTTTAAAGTATGTTCCAATCTTTTTACTTAAGTATGCTGAAATAAATGAATGTTCAGAAAGAATTTTTGTTCATAAGTATGTTCAAATGCAAGCATGATTTCTGATTATGTCTAAGTTATTCGTATGTTATCTTAAGTGATAGAATGCATGTTTGATCATTAGTCTTATGTAGTAATTTCCATGAAAATTTCATTTCTTTAGAAATAGACATGTATGAAGGTTTAAGTCTTTAGAATTGGCTTAGTAGCTTTCATGAGGCAAAATCCTAAGAGGTATAAGAATCTAATATGATATAGGCACACTTTTTTTGGAACGTTTGAGCCTTCAAGCTGACCTTATGAAATTTAACCCTTGGAACTTAATTTTGAGCTTAATGGCCTGTTTATTGCAAATTACCTATACTATAAGCCATATTAACATATATATTTTTTTACTCTTATCCTATTCTTTTACACCTATCTTAACCAAAAATTTGTCTTGGTGATCAAAGTTTGAGGAAAATTATGGGAAGATGTACATACTCTTCACATGTGTTAAAAAAAAGAGAGAACAAAATGAATAAAGAAGCAAAGAAAAGTTTGCTCAAATGCGAAAAAATAAGAGCAAATAAAGGAGTGCTCAAAGTCTCAAAAATAAAGAGCAAAGCTTGCTCAAAGTTCAAGAAAAATAAAAGTAGAGCATAAGTTCGAAATATGTAACACCCCTCACCCATATTCAACACCGAAATAGGGTTACGGAGTATTACCGACTTATAACATAATTAAAAATACATTTCACATACATTTTCAAATTTCATGTAATCATCATTCAACATCATTCACAACGTCCCTATTACAAGCCTACGAGGCCTTAAACATGCGTTCGGAGTGGTTCGGGACTAAACCAATAACTCAGGAAATTTTTACAAAAAATATAAAATTTTTAAAACTATAGGGGACACACGCCCGTGTGGCTTGGCCGTGTGTCTCAAAGGGCCAAAGACACGCCCGTGTCACAACCCGTGTGGACATTCAAAATGGGATCACATGGCTGTGTTCGAGCCTCTGTCCTACCCCATGTAACTCTTTGACTTGGGTCATACGGCAAACCACACACCCGTGTGCCCTTCGAAATGGCTACACATGCCCGTGTGCCAGGCTGTTCCAAACATATAGGGTATATTGACTTATGCCACACGGCCAAGTCACACGCTCGTGTGTTAGGCCGCGTGAAGCATGCTGACTTGATTTTTAATTTAACCTGATGGGACACACAGCCTAGTAACCCAACCGTGTGTGACACACGGTTGAGACACACTCCCGTGTGGACAAAAATAGGCTATTTACCAAGCCATCTTTCCACCCAAATTTTCACACACCTATACCAAAACAATTGACACAAAAACATGGCATATATAAACATTCAAATCAATATCAACCAAGCTTAATTCATGCCAATTCTATACCATCATCCATCCACAAGTCAGACAAGTATTATTATTTTTCATTCAATTTCATATCAATTGCATACTCACAAAACATCCATATGGTCACTTTCAAACATATATTACTTGGCTATTACCACAAACATGTCATATCTCACAATTCAACCTTTCACCACAAGCATTTATATAGCAAATACCAACACCATTAGCACTTATATATATCACCAAACATGAAAAATTAGCCAATTCACATGGCTATAAACTAAACCAACACATAACATTTACAAGCCAATTCGAATGGCTAAATTCATTACCAAAATATAGACCAAAATGACCAAATCTCCTATACATGCCATATATCTCAAAAACATAGATTCAAAGGTACAAAAATGATAGATTGATAGTGTGATGAGATCTCTGATGATTCCCGAATCTAAGCTAGCTTTGATTTCATTATAAAACACGAAAAATAAATAGAGCAAGCTAAATAAAGCTTAGTAAGCTTATATGAAAATAACTCAACTTACCAAAAATTTACAATTCAAACATTTGGTCATATGAATATACAACTTATATAAATACACAAAACTATCAAATATTCAATCACAAAGTTAGATGTGAACTTCACAAGTTTCTACGATTTAAGGCTTATACGGTTTATGTACATACCTGTACCATCTCGTATTAATCTCATACTCATCCATATCTTTCATATACCCATTGAACCATTTGAAATACTATCGGATACTCGGGAAACTCGCACCCTAAGTGCCACATATATAGCCGAAGCTATCTCAATCTCATATCACCTATAATGCTCACTCTCGAGCTATCAACGGGTTTGCTCACACAAGCTGACGGTCATGAAAAAGCGACACAGTGCTGCTCACACAAGCTAACGAGTATCTGCAACACATGTTGGGTAACTCAGCCATTGGTAGAACATACGAACCAACACCCAAATCACATAATCCCTAATGACATGTCATTCATATACTAATCTATTCCTAAGGATAAACAAGGATTTCTCATTTGTCGAATCCTAGTTGAATCAAATCTGCAAGATTGTATTCACAATTTATACAGTATCAAAGCATTTAAAACACAAATATAACAATGCTTATTACAGACGAGCTTACCTCGATCGTTAAAACGATGGAACAAATCGACTAGTCCAAAACCTTGTTCTTTCCCCAATCTGAATTCGAAGTTCACTTTTCTTGATCTAAATGTAATCAAAATTAACTTATTTAATTATCATTCTATTCAATTTAGTCCAAAATACACATTAAGACAACTTTACCTTTTGCCCCTAATATTTCAACATTTTTACAATTTAGTCCTTATCTCAAAAAATACAAATTCATGCAATTCAACCTATAGCCATGCTAGCCGAATTTCAATTAAGTCCCTAGCAGCCCATATTTTTCATTTATTTCACAATTTAACCACAAAATTTCAACATTACGCAATTTAATCCCTAAATAACAATTATTTCAAAAATGACTTTACAAATGTTGTTTATCTAACAACAAGCATACATTTTCTACCATTAAACATCAAAACACATGCTATTTCATCAATGGCAAAACTCTAAACTTTTAACAGTTTTGCAAATTAGTCCCTGGGCTAGCTAGATTAAGCTGCAACGATCTCAAAAACATAGAAATCATTAAAAACAGGACAAAAACCTTACCTAATTGAGCAAGGATAGCATAGTCGATTGAAAATCCCTACCAATGGCTTCTTCCCTTGTTAAATTCAGCTAAGGAAGATGATAAACATAAAAATATGTTTTTTGTTTTATTTATTTTAGTTTACTATATTAATTACTTAATTACCCTTTACTAATACATCAAAACATATATAAGTAATGTCCATAAATGTCCATTTGAACAACCAATGGTCTATTTACCATTCAAATATTTAATTTTATCTCCAATTAGTACTTTTAGCTGATAGAACTCTAGTTTTACACTTTCCGTGATTTAGTCCATTTTATCAAATTAACCATTCAAACAATAAAATTTCTTAACGAAACTTTCACACAATCATACTATCATGTTGTAAACATTAAAATAATAATAAAATAATTATTTTGACTTTAGATTTTTGGTCCCAAAACCACAGTTTCGATTTGACTAAAAATGGGTTGTTACAACTCTCCCCTTTTAGGAATTTTTGTCCCCGAAAATATTAAGGTTAGGGTACTATTTTCTCATAGCTTCCTTGGGTTCCCACATAGTTCTTCGACCCCGTGACATTGTCACAAAACTTTCACCAAAGCTATGCTCTTATTTTGCAATTCTTTAACCTCTCGCACTAAAATTCTGATCGGTTCTTCGTTATATGTCATATCAGGTTGAATTTCAAACTCTGTCAAAGAGATTACGTGCGATGGATCTTGTTGATACCGTCGTAACATCGACACATGAAATAAATTGTGGATCTTTTCTAATTCTGAAGCTAAAGCTAGTCGATATGTAACTGACCTTACTCTTTCAATAATCTCATACGGCCTGATAAGTCGTGGACTCAATTTGCCTTTATGACCAAATCGAAGTATTTTCTTCCACGAAGATACTTTCAAAATTACTCTGTCATCGATTTGAAATTCAATGTCTTTACATTTCAAGTCTGCATACGATTTTTGTCGATCTGAAGCTACTTTCAAACTGTCGTGAATTACTTTTACTTTATCCTTAGTCTCTCTAATCAAATTAACCTCGTGAATCTTTTTCTCATTAAGCTTAGTCCAGAAAAAGGAGTTCAACATTTACGACCATATAATGCTTCGTACAGTGCCATATTTATGCTCGATTGAAAGCTGTTGTTATACGGGAATTTAACCAATGAAAAATATTTCTCCCAGTTGCCTTCAAATTCTAAAACACAACAACGAAGCATATCTTCCAGAATCTAAATTACTCTGTTAGACGACCATCGATTTGGGGATGAAATACTATACCAAAGTGCAACCGCGTACCTAAAGCTCCTTGCAATTTCTTCCAAAATCGCAATGTAAATCACGGGTCTCTATTTGAAATAATAGAAACTAGCACCTCGTACAATCTAACGATCTCAGAGACGTACAACTCAGTCAATCTATCAAGTGAAAAATCTGTATGTACCGGAATAAAATGTGTCGATTTTGTTAGTCGATCAATGACAACCCAAATATCATCTTTCTTTTTTCAAAGACAGGGGCAAACCTGATGCGAAATCCATCGCAACTCTATCTCATTTCCACTCTAGTTTCATCACCAGTTGTAGTAATCCCGAAGGGACTTGATGTTCGGGTTTAACTTGTTGACAAACCAAGCATCTCGACACAAACTCTGAAATGTCTCGTTTCATGCCTGACCACCAATACAATTGTTTTAAATCATTATATATTTTTGTACTCCCCGGATGTACGGATAAACAACCACTGTGCGCTTTGTATAAAATTTTTTGAATGATCTCAGAATTCTTTGGTACACAAATTCTACCTCGGAACATTAAACAATCATTGAATCTGATTTGATAGTCTGAATCAGTAGTCGACTTACATTGCACTCTTTTAGCTTGCAAATAATAATCACACTTCTGAGCTTCACAAATTTGTTGAAGAAATAATGGTTTAGCTTTTAATTCCGCAAAAATTGAACCATCATCAAACACACCTAACTGCGTATTCATCGTTCGCAAAGTAAATAAAGATTTTCTATTCAAAGCGTCTGCAACTATGTTCGCTTTCCCTAGATGATAATCAATCACTAACTCAATCTTTTACCAACTCGATCCATTTTCGTTGTCGTAAATTCAAATCTTTTTGAGTCATTATATACTTCAAACTTTTGTGATCGGTAAAGATATAGTACTTTTCACTGTATAAATGATGTCGCCAAATTTTCAATGGAAACACAATATCAAATCGTGCGTCAATAATTCTTTCCATGCAGCTAGAGGCATAAGCTATCACTTTACCCTCTTGCATCAAAACACAACCCAAATCGTTCAATGACGCTTCGCTAAAAATTACAAACTCTTTACCCGACCCAGGTTGAACCAAAATTGGTGCCTCACTTAACAATGCTTTCAACTGTTCAAAACTCTACTGACATTTCTCAGACCACTCGAATTTCACATCTTTTTGTAGCAATCTAGTCATCGGTGTGGCAATCCTTTAACAAAACATCGATAATAACCAGCTAGTCCCAGAAAACTTCTGACTTCAGATACATTTCTTGGTGGTTTCCAGTTAACAACCGCGGAAATATTGTTCGGATCAACACGGATACCTTCCGCTGAAACAATATGCCCCAGAAGTCCAAGCTCTCTAGCCAAAACTCGCATTTGCTAAATTTCGCGAACAATTGCTTGTCTCTCAATGTTTGTAACACGATTCTCAAATGCTTAGCATTTTCAAACTCATCTCCAGAATAAATTAGGATGTCATCAATTAATACAACAACAAATCTATCTAAATACGGTCTAAAGATTCAATTCATCAAATCCATAAAAACTGCAGGAGCATTAGTTAATCCAAAAGGAATAACAAGAAGTTCATAATGCTTGTACATTGTTCTGAACGCAGTTTTCGGCACATCCGAATCTTTAACTCGTAACTGATAATAGCCAGATCTTAAATCAATCTTCAAAAATGATGTTGCTCCTTTCAACTGATGAAACATATTGTCAATTCTCGGTAACGGATATTTATTCTTAATCGTAACCTTATTAAGCTGATGATAATCAATAAACAATCTCATTGATCCATATTTCTTCTTTACGAATAGCACTGGTGCACCCCAGGGCAAAAAACTAGTTTGTGCAAAACCTTTATCTGTTAACTCTTGTAATTGAGCTATAACACCCCTTACCTAAGTTTGAGGTCGGGACTGGGCACGAGGCATTACCATACTTAACCACATGCATACAATCATCTTCGAGTCACCGAGACTTGATCACATTTAAAACTTTTTCTAAACTTGTTTAAAACTTCTTAATGTGGGCCTACGAGGCCTCAAACTCTCATTGGAAACCATTCAGAAACTAACTCAAGTATTTAACCCGTCCTTAATAAAAATAACCCTAGAAACAGGGTACACGCCCATGTGGAAGGGTAACACGCCCGTGCGTTCATTATAACACGGCCGTGTTCATGGCCCGTGTGACACACACGGCCTAAGCCTCTAGGGGCACGCCTGTGTCCCCCGCCCGTGTGAATTAAATTCAAAATTCAAACTTATAGGGGTTTTCACATGGCCTAACACACGCCCGTG
Source organism: Gossypium hirsutum (assembly GCF_007990345.1). NCBI lineage: Eukaryota > Viridiplantae > Streptophyta > Magnoliopsida > Malvales > Malvaceae > Gossypium > Gossypium hirsutum. The sequence goes on along the minus strand of NC_053431.1, from coordinate 47,665,772 downwards.
TCCCTCACACGGCCATGACATGCCCGTGTCCTAACCAGTGTGTAAAAACCTTGACATTCTATTTTTGACGTTAGTATCCAAATTGAGGCACACGCCCGTGGCCAGCGGCCGTATCCTCCACACAGCCGTGTATCTGCCCATGTGTTTACTACCATGCATTCTGACTTACAAATTTTACGTGCAGGGGGCACACAGCAGGACTATACACCTATAGGGTTGGCCGTGTGTCACATACAGCCTAGACACAAACCCGTGTGGACAATATAAGGCTATTTACCAAGCATTTTTGTAACACCCCTTACCCATACCCGAGGCCGGGATAAGGTACGAGGCGTTACTGGCCAAACATACAAACATTAAACTAAAATACGAGCCATAGAATTTCATTCATATTTCAAAACGTTCATTCACTTACACAGTCCCTTATTTGAGTCTATGAAGCCCAAAACATACTTTAGAAAGGGTTCGGGACTAAACAGAGAACTTACGAAAATCTCGAAAATTTCATGCTTTAAGGCTCCACATGCCCGTGTCCCAAAGTCATGTTCCATACACGGCTGAGACATATGGTCGTGTCTCTGCCTGTGTGGAATATACCCAGGCTATTTTCCAAGCTTTTGTCAATCTTAATCTCTTACACACTTATACAACATCAAAAGCATATAACATGGTATTCATTTAATGATTAAATATTCTCAATTAAACCACAAGCATAGCATTTGTATATCATCATACATGTGTCTCTCATACTCATTTTACCTTGTTTATTATAGTACCACTTATACATTTATACCAAGATTATCATCTTACCAAATATCTTCAGCTTAATCATCAAGCATTCATATTTAAAACTAGATCATATCTTTATAAAATACCACAATTCAGATGCGCAAATAACATGTTTGCCTAAAACATTTTAATTCAACTCCATACCCTACAAGCATTACATTGAGACTAGTCATATATATATACATGTCATGATACATATCATTCTCTTTCTGTTTTCTTATAAACACATATCATTTATTTCATTATATCAATATTTCATATACCATAGTTTCCATGTATTCCACATATATTTATTTTCCTCCTCCTCCTCCCCATTCCACATCCTTAATGTATATAGCATTCTTGTAAGTACGATTTCACAATTTACTAATAAATGCTCACATTAAACTATCTACACAAGTCATAGTCACTTACTTATTTATAATTCGATCTACAGAGCTCCAAATTAAGATCCGTAAATTTCCCCTGAAACTAGACTCACATATCTTTGCACCATAAAATTTTCATAATTTTTTGTTTAGCCAATTAGAACAGTTTATTCATTAAAATTTCCCCTATTTCACATTCTGACAGTTCTGACCTCTCTTCACTAAAAATTAATTATCTCACAATACAGAAATCAGATAATGTTATTGACGATTTATATTGAAAATAGACTCATTACGAATTTTAAAAATATAATTTTAAGCCTCTAATTATTTTTATCCAAATTTTTGTGATTTTCCAAAATCAGAACAGGGGATCACGTAATCATTCTGAGCAAGTCTCACAAAAACATAAATATATCAAAATATAGAACTCCTTTTCTTGCTCTATTTCTTTTATATGAAAATAGACTCATTAAGCTTTAATTTAATATCTCATTCAATCTCTGACTCAATTTCTTCTATTTTTTGTGATTTTTTGAAATCACATCATTGCTACTGTCCAAAACAGTTTTATTGCTAATTCACTCTTTCACACTTTCTTTGTATTAACCTCATTTTAACATACATATCACAAATCATTTTCACCACATTTCATACATCACAAGTATAGGCCCATGATCACAAGGTTACCATAAAATCACCCTCATGTATAATTTACTTGTTTATAACCTTACCACATCTTAGTCACTTAATGAACACATCATTCACATAACCAAGTTCATGCACTTATTCATAGCAAAACTCACAAAGCAATACATAGAGAGTCTCCCGTTGAACACTTCGGATCAATCCTCAATACTTGGTGGTTTCAGAACATATCTCCACCCATCACAGAGTTCGGCTCTCTTGTACACATGGTGAACACTCAGTACCACCCATGTGACCTAGCCAATTTATCTCGTAGCTCTCTTGTCTACATGGTGTCCTTCACCTGGAGCCACGTATGCAACCTAGCTACATATATCCCATAGCTCTCTTGTCTACATGGTGTACACATAGTATCATCTATGCGACCTAGCTACATCATAATGTCTTGTAGCTCTCTTGTACACATGATGTGCACTCAGCACCATACATGTGACCTAGCTACATACTATCTGTATCATCCAATCTTTCCGAAGGTTCAACCGGGATTTCTCTCTCTTTTCCAACAATTTCACCAATCAAGTAATTATCCACAAACATATTTCCAATATTATTATAAAATATCATAATACAAGTAATATTGGTGTATTACTTACATATAAACTTACATCTCATTTAATATCAAGGCAATAACATTAAATTACACATTGCCTTATTAAAAATCATATGAACTTACAATTTCCCATAATATCCATAATTATAGAAATCACATTTATGTATGATAATTCAATGCGCTTCATGTACCATAGACATATTTTTAAATCAATTCATAAACTTGGCACCTTAATCATTTAATTTAACATAATTCAATTAATTCACTAAATTTAACTTTCAAATATAAATTACAGCATTATTGCTGTATTATTATCATACCAACTTACATACTTTCAACACCTCAAAAATTATAATAAATATATCAATTTTACATTGAAACATGCATAAATTAATGCTTATTATACATATGAACTTACCTCGATGCTAAAACGATCATTTTACCAACTTTCCCAATTTTCGATTTTTCTCTCATTCTAGGTTCAAATCTCATTTTCTGGGATCTAAAACATCATATTTTACTTATTTAATTAATGTAATATTCAAAACAGTCCTTAACTCAAACTTTGGAAAAATTACAATTTTGCCCCTAAACTTTTGCATATTTACACTTTTGCCCCTAGGCTCGGGAATTAAACTTCATCCCTTATTCTTATGTTTTATGACGTGCTGATCACTTTTCCCTTCTATGGAAATATCAAATTCTCACTCTAACATATACCTATGACTATTAGGTATTTTTACCGATTAAGTCCTTTTACTCGTTTTCACTCAAAACCGAGTAGCACAAGTTGTCTAACATAATCTAAAACCTCATATTCTATCATAAAATAGAAAAATAAACACATTTCACCTATGGGTATTTTCCAAATATGAACCCTAGCTTAAATTATTGCTAGAATAAGCTTAATCAAATTACCGGGATTCCAAAAATGTAAAGAACTTGAAAAACAGGGTTAGAACGGACTTACTATTGAGCTTGGAAAGCTTGAAAACCCTAGCCATGGTTTCCCCCATGCTAATTTTGGCCTCCATGAAAAAGATGAGTAAATTTTGGCTTTATTTTCCCTTTTTATTTCTTTTAATTACCAAATGACCAAAATGCCCTTCTTTACTAAACTTTCAAAAATTCCATCCATGTCTAATTTTTGTCCATCACTTAGAAATTGGTCAAATTGCTATTTAAGACCTCCTAATTAATATTTCAAAGCAATTTCATACTAGAAACTTCTAGAATGCAAGTTTTGCAACTTATTCAATTTAGTCCCTAACTTCAAATTGAGCACTTTATGCATAGAATTTCTTCACGAAATTTTCACACAATCATGCAATCATATCATAGACCTCAAAATAATCATAAAATAATTATTTTTATCTCAGATTTGGTGGTCCCGAAACCTCTGTTCCAACTAGACCCAATTTTGGGCTATTACATTTTTGCCACCTTGAAACACAATTTAATGCCAACCAACACATCAAGGTCTAACTAAATATGATTTCTCAATCAAACAGCCATAGGTAAGGCCTACATACATTTCTTATATTCAACCATCCCAACAATTTCACATTCATTAAAGACTATCTTGCATTCATGTATAAATTTCCAATATTAGCCATTTTCCATGGCCTTATACATAGTGAATCAAATGCTAAAGTAAGCCAACGTATTTGGCCAAATAACAATGACACAAAACTCAAAAGTCAAGGTTCTATACATACTATAATCAAAATAAAATATCTAACTATACCAAGTGCTTCGGATGATAATGTGACTAGCTTCTCTGACGAAAGTGATGATCCTCGAGCTACTTTGGCAGCACTATAAGAAAATGGAAAGGAAATAGGGTAAGCACAAAGCTTAGTGAATTGCATGAAAATAAACAACAACTACTTCTCATAAGCAATATGATCATAATCTTTCATAGTAGATTCATTAATACCATAAATAAACATAAGTACAACTTATTCATCACCATCCCATACAACTCATATAGCATACATTGAGCCCATATCTCATACATTTCAATTAGGTACCTGTACCACTCATACAATATCATAACTTTTCTCATTTCAATATAAATCATAACTCTTTTGTTGAACCATTTGGAATACTACCGGAAACTCGGTAACCCTAACATGGGTTAAGATGTCGATGACATGTCCCAAACATGGTCTTACACTAGCTTTCATATAGTGAGGCCGATGTCAGGTCCCAGACAGGTCTTATACTAGCTTGTCTATCCCAGACAGGTCTTATACTAGCTTGTCTAACTCAAGGCCGTTGCATGCCCTGGACATTTCTTACACTAGCTCTCATCTCAACATCGATCCATGTCCTATGTCTTACACTGACTTAAATATCTTGAGGCTGATGCATGTCCTGGACATGTCTTACACTAGCTCTCATCTCAATTCCGATACATGTCCCAAACATGTCTTACACTGGCTTGAATATCTCGAGGCCGATGCATGTCCCAAACATGTCTTACACTAGCTCTCATATTATGGTCGATGCATGTCCCAAACATGTCTTACATTAGCACACATATCTCCCAATATCAAGGTACCAATATCCAAGTTTATTCCAAATGTTCAACAAAAGTTCTTACCATGTTAATTTCTCAACATGTATTCTCATACTCAAATCCAAAGAAATTTATGCCATATCAGTACAATTGCACATTATAAAGATATAGTTGCATTATTAACATACAACTTACCTCGGTAATCAAAATGTAGGTGACTAGTCGGTTTTAGTCTGCTAGCTTTGCTTTTCCCAAGTCTAGGCCTGAATTGTGTAATTCTTGATCTAAAATGATAAAAACTCACAAGTTTAATCATTTTATCGATCTAGGTACTCAACAATTCATAATTGGGCAAAATGACCATTTTGCCCCTAGACTTTCACAAAATGACCATTTTACCCCTAAACTCGAAAATCAATTTTTATCCCATTTTCTTATAAATCAAGCCTTGCCGAATACTTTTCATGCTAGGAGCAGCCTACTATTCTCATTATTTCACACATTTATCACGTATTTTACAACTTATGCAAAATGGTCCCTAGTTAGGGTTTCCATGAAAACGTCTTCACAAAAGTTGTTTATTACACATCCAGGACTCATATTATTCCATAAAATTTTAGTTAACAACACATATGCTTTCATGGGAAAACCCTAGACTCTCAATCATTTTGCAAAATAGTCCACTTGTTAGAAAGCTCATGCTACAAGGACCTCAAAAGTACAAAAATATTTAAGAAAAACCCTCAAATCATTTACTTGCAAAGGCTTTAAGTTGCTGAAAATTTTTCAAGCTTCCATGACCATTTTCTTGGAGAAAAATCAATGGAGAAGAAAGAGAGAGATGAAAAAAATTACAACTTTTACTATTTGTTTTATTTTATTCAATTTCAACACCTAATTTCACCAAATTTTTGACTTTTGATCACCTTTGTCTCCTATGGCCGGCCATGCTATTCTAAAAGGTCTTATTTCCCTTAAAAGACCTTTAATTTAGGTTCTCTCTAATTTAGGTTCTCTAGCTATTTTACACCCTTAGCTATCAAAAAAGGACTTTTGCACTTTATGTGATTTAGTCCTTTTTCACAATTAAGCATGCAATCACTAAAATTACTTTACCAAATTTTTCATGCACTAATATAAACATGTTATAACTTAAAATTAATAATAAAATAATTTCTCTGACTTTGAATTAGTGGGCCCAAAATCGGGCTGTTACAATTCTCCCTCCTTAGGAATTTTTGTCCCCGAAAATCTTACCAGCGAATAAGTTCAGGTATTGATCTCTTATAGTCTCTTCAGGTTCCCACGTGGCTTTCTCGACCCCATGTCTAAGCCATAAAACCTTTACAAGTGCTGGACTTTTATTCCTCAACTGCTTGACATCTCGATCACCTCATAAGGTCCAATAAACTGTGGACTCAACTTGCCTTTCTACTGAATCTAAGGACTTCCATCCACAGGGATACTTCAGAAACATTTTATCCCCGAGTTGAAACTCAATCTCCTTCCGTTTTAAATCCGCGTAGGATTTTTATCTATCTGATGCGACCTTTATACAATCTCGAATCACTTTAACCTCTTCTTCAGTCTCTCTGACTAAGTCGACCCCGTGTATCTGATTCTCTCTTAGCTCGGTCCAATACAAGGGTGTTTGACACTTACGTCCATATAAAGCCTCATAAGGCGCCATTCTTAGACTTGACTGATAACTATTGTTGTAGGTGAATTCAACTAGTGGTAAATACTTTTTTCAACTGCCTTAGAACTCGATAACACAACACCATAACATGTCTTCTAAGATCTGAATCACTCTTTCTAACTAACCATCGGTTTGCGTGTGGAAAGCTATGCTAAAATTCAACTTTTTCCCCAACGTTTCTTGCAACTTCTTCCAAAACCTCGAGGTAAACCTCGGATCCCTGTCTGAGATAATTGATAAGGGCACCCCGTGAAGTCTCACTATCTCTAAAACATACAAATCAACCAATTTCTCAAGGGAGTAGTCGGTACACTCCTGTATAAAATGTGCCGACTTGGTAAGCCTATCAATAATGACCGAAACGAAATCCTTTTTCTTTGGTGTCAAGGGCAATCCTGACACAAAATCCATGGTTACCCGGTCCTATTTCCATTCGGAAACCATCACAAGCTGTAGTAAACCCGAAGGTACTTGGTGTTTGGCCTTCACTTGTTGCCAAAATAGGCACTTAAAGACAAACTCAGAAATGTCTCTTTTCATTCTTGACCACCAGTACATTTTATTCAAGTCATTGTACATTTCACACTACCCGGATGGATAGACAAGCAACCACTATATGCCTCTCGTAAAACATAGATCATGTCTCGGTACATCATACAATCAATGATACTAATACGAAATTCTAATTCACTTCCCGTCTCACACTGAGCCATTTTAGCTTGCAAGTCCTCATCACTTTTCTGAGCCTCACATATCTCTTGAAGGAACATAGGTTTAGCTCTCATCTCGACTAGAATCGAGCCATCATCAATCACGGTCAACTGAGTATTCATAGCCCTCAGGGTAAACAATGATTTCCTACTCAAAGTATAGACTACATTTGCCTTTCCAAGGTGGCAGTCAATCACCAACTTGTAATCCTTTATCAACTCCAACCACCTTTGTTGTAATAAATTTAGATCCTTCTGAGTCACCAAATACTTTAGACTCTTATTGTCAGTGAGCACTCGGCATCTCTCGCAATACAAATGGTGTATCCAAATTTTCAGCGCGAACACAGTGGCAGCCAACTCTAAATCGTGCGTCGAGTGATTCTTCTCGTGTGGCTTTAACTGTCTCGAGACATATACTATCACATTGCCTTCTTAAATGAGTATGCACCCCAATCCATTTAAGGAGACGTTGCTATAAACGAAAAATTCTTTCCCTGATTCTGGTTGCACCAAAACTGGAGCCTCGGTCAACAAGGCCTTTAATTTCTCGAAACTTTGTTGGCACTTCTCTATCCATTCCTTTTGTAATAACTTTGTCATCGGAGGATCTATTATTGAGAACCCATTTAAAAATCTTCAGTAGTATCTAGCTAATTTCAAAAAGCTTCAAACCTCTATCACATTCCTCAGCGATTTCCACTCAACAATGGCCAAGATTTTGCTTGCGTCAACTCTAATTCCGTCTGTAACAGCCCGATTTAAACCTTGATCAGAACAGTGGTTTTGGGACCACGAATTTGAGTTAGAAAAATATTTAAAAATTAATTACTGTGTTTTATTCTGTGTGAATTTATATATGTGAAATTTTTGTGATTTAATTTTGTCGTTTAGGTATCCGATTAAATAAAAGGACTTAATCGCGTAAAAGGGAAAATTGGTGGTTATCTCTAAAAGGGGACTTAATTGCTAATGGCTTTCTAAATTGGAGTATTCATGTTGTAAATATTCCATTAACATATTGTTGGGACTATAATGGACTTATATTATAGGATTTTTTTATTATTTCATTAAGGTTATAAAAGTAATTTAGTAATAAGCATATATTAGTTAAAACATAAGTTATCAAAATTCATTTTATATTCATTTGTTCTACTTGCCGAAAGTTAAAAGAAAAGAAAAAGAAAGAAACAAATCTAGGGTTCAACATTTATTCAAGCTCAATCAAGGTTTGTTTTTGTTTGGTTTTTGATAATTTCTACGTTTTTGAGATCGTCGCTTCGAGTACTACAAAACCCATGCTTGAATTTTTTATTTTGGTGAATATTTTAAGTTATGCCATTGTTGAGAACTTGTGATTTTTTTTGTTTGATGATGAAATATGAAAGATATGTTTTAGATTAACATATTTTGTATTGGAGTTTTAGATGATTTTGAGTTATTAGGACCAAATTGTAAAAAAAATAATTTGAGGGACTAAAATGTGAAATAAATGAAATATATGGATTGGTTTGAGAGTGGGTAAATTTTGGCTCAACATAGGTATGCTAAAATTTTGTGTATTTTGTGTTTTGTGAAATAGGGACTAAATTGTAAAAATGGTAAATGTTAGGGGTAAAATGGTAATTTGCCCATTTATTTGTTTTTGGACTAAATTGAATGAAAATATGTTTGAATGAGCTTAACTTGAATATGTTTAGATCAAGAACCAAAGAAATTGGATTTGGATCAGGGGACAACGAAAGTAGTCGACTAGCTGCCCTGTTACGTTTTATAACGTCTGAGGTAGTTTATAAGCAACTAGACGTGTTTAATTGTAGTTAAATGCTACAGTTACATTTTGTTATGAAATGTATGAATTTATATTTTTTATGTTCTATTGTGAAAAGGATTGGTTACTACATTTCCGAATTCGTTTCGATCGAGTTATGACGTTTGGAAGCCCTGTATGAACCTTAGGAATAGTTAGGATACATATGTCATGACATAGGATTCTGATATATGTGTGCAAGTAAGACCATGACATCGATATGTGATTCCGATATGTGTTTACGACTAAGGCCCTATCTGGGACACTGGCATCGATATATGACTGCATGTAAGACCACGTTTGGGACGTTGGCATTGTACGACTTGTGTGACTATCTGAGTGTCCTATCCAATTTCGAATGGTTCATCCGGCAAAGGTATAATGAGTTCGAATGCATAAAACAAGCTATATGTCAGGTATGAATTAACTTGTCACCTACTAGAGAAAAGGTAAGTAAAAACCTTGGGTATTTGTTATGAATCTTGTAAACTGGAAATTAAGAAAATATGTGTATATGATATGTGTATTTGGTTTTGTGAATGACTAGTAAGCATGTTATGAATAGTAATTGTGTATATGTGTATAAATGATGAGATACATATTCGGTTATATGGTTAACATATGTATATGAAATTATATTAAGACATATGAGTTTTGTATTTGTGTATGTATACTAGGTATATAATGAATATTCTGCCTTGAAGGTTAAATGATAATGTGTAAATTTTGGCTATATAAACATTCGGTCAAGGTGATGATTTAAATGGAAATAATTATACATTTTTATATATACTTAATATGAATATATATAGATGATTGGATCTAAATGTGAAATGATAAAATAATCTGGTTTAGTTTAGTTAATTTGATAACATCATTGGGTTATTTATTTGCTTATGACTTACTAAGCTGTGATAGCTTACTCTGTGTGTTGTGTTTACTCTATTTTATAGATTTTGGAGTCAAGCTACAAGCTCAGGGACCTTCAGCCAAGTCCATCACACTATCTATTGTTTTGGTTCCTTAAAAGCTAAACTTAAATTATGGCATGTATAGGCTGGCTTTGGGGTTAGTTATTTTGAAAATGTTGGTATATTAGCCATACGAAAATGGCTTAACTACCTTGCTTGATTCTGGTTTTGGTTTAGTTATGGTTTAAGTCTATTTTGGTCAAGATGTCGTATGCTATGAGCAATTATAAATTATGCTATGTGATTTTATATTAAGTTTTTTTTTTTGGTTTTGCATGTGGCATGGTAAAATTGGTCATAAATATGTTTGGCTGCTTTGGATGTGTTTCATACTGGTATGCAGCATATATGTGAATTTGATCACTATGTTTAGTATTAATTTTACATGTCTTTGGTTAAAGCGTTTTATTGAGCTTGATTGTTGGTAAAATGATAATGGAAGCTTCATATATGTATGTAATTTTAGGTAATAAGGTTCGGCTATGATAGAATAATAGCATAATATATATACTTGGTATATTAGTTAGTTTTTGATGGAAAATGTGTAATGTGATAATTAAAGTGATGGATGAATGTATGCTAGTTTAAATTATTCGATTGCTAAATGGTAAGTGTCGCATGTATTGCATGATCATTTCAGTCGGTTGTTTTTAGTATGTAATTAATGCTAAATGTAGTCTTTATTTTGGAGTAAGTTGTGCATTATATACATGAGCATTGTTAGTATGTTTTAGCGATATGTTTATTTGGATGTTAATTGAACTAAGGTAGATCATGTGGTAGATGAATAGAAATCAAAGCATATGAATGGCTATATAGATTGTTAGTTAATTGTAAGTTCAAAAAATATGTATAAATGGGTTACTTATAACCAAATGCATGTTTTAAATTATGTTATGACGCAAACATGTGAATTTCACATAGAAAATGGATTAATGCTACATACATGGATAAAAATTCCAATTGATGTATGATTTTGTGTATATGTATGACTTATATATACAAAAAAAACAAAAAAAAATATATCTTTATAGGTCTAGCATTCGGTCAATGAAGTTAATGATGTGACATATGTTTTGTATATGCATAAGTTGTAATTTTGATTTGTAAAATGAAATGCATATTTGTATTAACTGTAATATGATCGGTAGCACCATATAACCCCAATTTGGCAATGGATACGGGTTAGAGCTGTTACATTTTATTGGTATTAGAGCTACGGTTTAGTCAGTTCTAAGACTAACATAGTGTGTGTGAGTTTAGCTATACATGCCATATTATATACTGTGATAGTGTTATTACTTCTGACATTTGAAAATGTGTTTTCATATAGTAAATGGATCCCGATAGAGCTGTAACTGATGATGTCGAGAGTGTAGCGCCTGCTCCTGCGCAAGGGACAACACCGGTTGATTCTCGACCGATTTTGAGTAACCAAGAAGGAGAGGCTAGGCAAGCCTTTTACCAAATGATGAATAACTGGTTTACTCAGTATATCCGGACTAACCCGGCTGCACAACAACCACCACCCCCGGCTAATCTTCGATGCCTGATGTACCTCAAGTAAGTGATCTATTGAGATTGTATAAGCCACCTGTTGATAAAAACAGAAAACATGGGGCCGAAGAATTTGAAGCTACTGATGATGATGATGCTGAGTGGGCTGAGTTCTGGCTTGATAATACTATCCGTGTGTTTGATGAGCTATCTGTAGCCCAGATGAATTTTGATATGTGCCATATCTTTGCTTCAAGAAACAACATATCACTCGTGGAATTCCCTAGTATCAGTGGTTCCAAGAGAGCGGGTGACCTGGGAATTCTTTCAAACTAAGTTCCGTAAAAAATATATCAGCCAGAGATTTATTGATCAGAAGCGAAAAAATTCTAGAGCAGAAACAGGGTCAGATGACCGTGACAGAGTATGAGCGAAAATTTGTGAGACTCAGTCGATATGCCTGAGAGTGTGCTTCGACCGAAGCTATAATGTGTAAAAGATTTGAAGATGGGCTGAATGAAGATATTGAACTGTTAGTTGGCATACTTGAGATAAAAGAGTTTGTGGTACTTGTTGAGCGAGCCTACAAAGCTAAAGAGCTCAGGAAAGAGAAAAGAAAAGCTGATTTTGAAGCTAGAGACTCGCGTAAGAGATCATTTAGTAAGTCAGTTCAGTCAACACTAAAGAAGTTCTGAGATGATTTCAGTCGTTCTAGAGCCACTTCGGGTTACACGAGACGGGATCAGAATATACCACCTATGAGCTCGAGAGCTACCTCAGTAGCTAGTGTAGGGAATGTCAGATCAAATTAACCCAAGTGTAAACACTGTGGTAAACGACATCCCGATAGTTGTAGATTGCATGATCGGGCCTATTTTAAATGTGGATCGATAGATCATGATATTCGAGATTGCCCAGGATTAGTTGAAGAGAATCCAGTGCAGAACACAAAATCGGGTAATACTGTGGCTCGGGGAGGCCATCGAGAAATACGGGTAATGCGAGTAGCAGTCAGAGAGGAATTAAAGATATAGCAAACATATCTGAGGCTCGTGCACCTGCCAGAGCCTATGCTATATGTGCACGCGAGGAGGCTTCATCCCTAGATGTCATTACTAGTAAATTCACTCTCTATGATACTAATGTAATTGCATTGATTGATCCTGGTTTAACTCATTCTTATGTCTGTGAGACTTTAGTATTCAGCAAGACTCTGCCTGTTGAGTCTATTGAGTTTGTGATTAGAGTGTCAAACCCCTTGGGCCGATGTGTTATGGTTGACAAAGTGTGTAAGAATTGTCTCTTGATGGTTTGAGATTTGTGCTTTCTAGCTGATTTGATGTTGTTGCCATTTGATGAGTTTGACATAATTTTGGGTATGGACTGGTTGACTTTGCATGATGCTGTTGTAAATTGCAAAAGAAAGACTATTGATTTATGGTGCCAGAATGATGAGATTATCTAGATTGAATCTAATGACCTAAATGGGTTACTAGCAGTAATCTCTTCGATTCTAGCTCAGAAATATGTGAGAAAAGGGTGTGAAGCTTATTTTGCCTACGTGCTCGACAGTAAAGTGGCTAAAAGAAACATTGAATTAGTACTAGTTGTATGCGAGTATCCAGATGTATTTCCTGAAGAATTACCAGGTTTACCATCTATTCGGGAGGTAGAGTTTGGTATTGAGTTAATGCCTGGGACAACTCTGATATCCATAGCTTCGTATAGAATGGCACCAACAAAATTAAAAGAATTGAAAGCTCAGTTGCAAAAGTTGATAGATAGAGGTTTCGCGCGACCAAGTTTCTCTCCTTGGGGTACACCAGTACTGTTTGTGAAAAAAATATATGGAACTATAAGAATGTGCATTGATTATAGATAGCTCAACAAGGTGACTATAAAGAATAAATATCCATTGCTGCGGATTGATGATTTGTTTATCAACTTAAAGGGGCTACAGTGTTTTTGAAGATAGATTTGAGATCAGGCTACTATCAGTTTCCAGTTAAAGACTCTGACGTGCCAAAGACTGCCTTTCGAATGAGGTATGGACATTATGAGTTTTTAGTTATGCCATTTGGACTCATTAATACACCTACTATTTTCATGGATTTGATAAATCGGATCATTAGACCGTATCTGGACCGGTTTGTGGTTGTGTTTATAAATGACATTTTGAACTACTCTCGTGATAAAGCTGAATATGCCGAACATTTGAGACTTGTGTTATAGACTTTGTGAGATAAGCAGTTGTATGCGAAATTTAGTAAATGCGAGTTCTAGTTAAGTGAAGCCAGTTTTCTGGGTCATGTTGTATTAGCATCGGGTATTTGGGTTGATCCGAGCAAAATTTCAGCTATTCTCGATTGGAAACCTCTGAGAAATGTTTCTAAAGTCTGAAGTTTTCTAGGACTTACTGGTTACTATAGATAGTTCGTGAAAGGTTTCTCTATGATTGCAGCCCCGATGACAAAGCTGTTACAAAAAGATGTTATGTTCGAATGGTCAGAGAAGTGCCAAAAAAGCTTTGATCAGTTGAAAGCCCTTTTGACCAAAGCTCCAGTGCTAGTTCATCCAAAATCGGGTAAATAATATGTTATCTATAGTGATACATCTTTAAATGGTTTGGGTTGTGTTTTGATGGAAAAATGCAGAGTTATAGCTTACGCCTCGAGACAGTTAAAGCCACATGAAAGGAACTACCCGACACACGACTTAGAATTAGCAGCTGTTGTGTTCGCATTGAAAATATGGTGCCACTATCTGTTTGGTGAAAAATGTCATGTTTATTCTGATCACAAAAGCTTGAAATACTTGATGACTCAGAAAGATCTAAATTTGAGACAACGTCGATGGTTAGAATTGCTAAAAGACTATGAGCTTATGATTAACTATCACCCGGGAAAGGCTAATGTGGTTGCTGATGCTTTAAGCCAAAAATCATTGTTTGGTTTGCGTGCAACGAATGCGTATATGGCCATGTCAAATTATGGTTTGATAGTAGCTGAATTGAAAGCTAGACCATTATTTGTTCAACAAATTTATGATACGAGAGTCACTCAGAAATGTCTCGTATCATAACATGCCACCAATGAAGGTTGATAATGAATTATTAACAAAACGAGCTCAGTGTGATACAGATGCTAATTCAGAATTCAAAGTTTATGCTGAGGGTTGTTTGAGGTTCAAAAATCAAATATGTGTCCCGAGAAATTCAGAGTTGATTCAGATGATTTTGAATAAAGCTCACAGCAGTCGGTTATCTGTTCACTCAGGTAGTATGAAAATGTATAATGATCTGAAACAGCTTTATTGGTGGCATGTTATGATACGAGACATTTCTGATTTTTTTTGAAATGTTTAATCTGTCAACAAGTAAAAGCCAAGCATCAGGTACCTTCTGGATTGCTTCAGCCGATTATGATACTAGAGTGGAAGTGGGACAGATTTACTATGGATTTTGTATCTAGTTTACCGTTGACACCAAGCAAGAAAGATGCAATCTGGGTTATTGTGGATAGATTAACTAAGTCGGTTCATTTTGTTCCGATACGTACAGACTATTGATAAGCTGGCTGAATTGTATGTTTCTCAGATTGTAAGATTACATGGTGTGCTTATATCTATTGTTTCGGATAGAGATCCAAGATTTACATCGTGGTTTTGAAAGAAACTGCAAGATGCATTAGGTATGAAATTACATTTTAGTATTGCAATCCATCAGCAAAAAGATGGCCAGTCTGAGCGAATCATTCAAATACTTGAGGATATGTTGAGATGTTACATTCTCGAGTTCGAAGGTACATGGGAATGATACCTATCTGTGATTGAATTTGTGTATAATAACAGTTTTCAATCGAGTATTAAAATGGCACCTTATGAGGCTTTGTACGGTTGTAAATGTCGTACGCCATTGTACTGGACTAAGCTCAGTGAAAATAATATACACAGGGTTGACTTAATCAGAGAAACTGAGCAAAAAGTGAAAGTGACCCGTGAAAGTCTATAAGTAGCATCCGATCATCAAAAATCATATGCAGACTTGAAACATAAAGATATAGAGTTTCAAATTGGAGATAAAGTCTTCTTGAAAGTCTCACCATGGAAGAAAATACTCAAATTTGGTCGTAAAGGCAAATTAAGTCCCAGATTTGTTAGGTCGTATGAGATTATAGAGCGTATCGGGCCAGTTGCTTACCGACTATTGTTACCACCTGAGCTAGAAAAGATCCACAATGTATTCCATGTTTCGATGCTTCGTAGATATCGATCTGGCCCTTCACATGTGATTAGTCCGTCTGAGATTGAGATTAAGCTCGATATGACGTACGAAGAAGAACCTATTCGTATTTTGGCTCACGAGATTAAAAAGTTGCGAAATACGAAGATTTCGTTAGTTAAAGTACTATGGCATAAAATAGAGTTAAGGAAGCAATGTGAGAGCAGAGGAAGCAATGAGAGCACGTTATCCGAACCTATTCACCAGTAAGATTTTCGGGGATGGAAATCCCTAAGGGAGGAGAGTTGTAACAGCCCGATTTAGACCTTGATCGGAATGGTGGTTTCGAGACCATGAATTCGAGTTAAAAAAATATTTAAAAATTATTTACTGTGTTTATTTTGTGTGAATTTATATTTGTGAAATTTTCGTGATTTAATTTTGTCGTTTAAGTATCCGATTAAATAAAATGACTTAATCGCGTAAAAGGGAAAATTGGTGGTTATTTCTAAAAGGGGACTTAATTGCTAATGGCTTTCTGAATTGGAGTATTCATGTTGTAAATATTCCATTAGCATATTGTTGGGACGGTAATGGACTTATATTATAATTTTTTTATTATTTCATTAAGGTTATAAAAGTAATTTAGTAATAAACATATATTAATTAAAACATAAGTTATCAAAATTCATTTTATATTCATTTGTTCTTCTTGTCGAAAGTTAAAACAAAAAAATAAAGAAATAAAGCTAGGGTTCAGCATTTATTCAAGCTCAATCAAGGTTAGTTTTTGTTCGGTTTTTGATAATTTCTACATTTTTATCGTTATTTCGAGTACTACATAACCCGTGCCTGAATTTTTGGTTTTGGTGAGTATTTTGAGTTATGCCATTGTTGAGAACTTGTGATTTTTGTTGTTTGATGATGAAATATGAAAGATATGTTTTAGATTAACATATTTTGTATTGGAGTTTTTGATGATTTTGAGTTATTAGGACCAAATTGCAAAAATAATAATTTGAGGGACTAAAATGTGAAATAAATGAAATATATGGATTAGTTTGAGAGTGGATAAAATTTGGCTCAACATGGGTATGCTAAAATTTTGTGTATTTTGTGTTTTGTGCAATAGGGACTAAACTGTAAAAATGGTAAATGTTAGGGGTAAAATGGTAATTTACCCATTTATGTGTTTTTGGACTAAATTGAATGAAAATATGTTTGAATGAGCTTAATTTGAATATGTTTAGATCAAGAACCAAAGAAATTGGATTTGGATCGGGGGAAAACGAAAGTTGTCGATTAGCTGCCCTGTTACGTTTTATAACATCCGAGGTAAGTGTATAAGCAAATAGACGTGTTTAATTGTAGTTAAATGCTAGAGTTACATGCTGTTATGAAATGTATGAATTTATATTTGTTATGGATGAATGTGAAAAGGGTTGGTTACTACATTTCTGAATTCGTTTCGACCGAGTTATGATGTCTGAAAGCCCCGTATGAACATTAGGAATAGTTAGGATACATATGTCATGACATAGGATTCTGATATGTGTGTGCGAGTTAGACCATGGCATCGATATGTGATTTCGATATGTGTTTACGAGTAAGAACATATCTGGGATAGTGGCATCGATATGTGACTACATGTAAGACCACGTCTGGGACGTTGGCATTGTACGACTTGTGTGATTATCCGAGTATCCTATCCAATTCCGAATGGTTTATCAAGCAAAGGTATAATGAGTTTGAATGTATAAAATGAGCTATATGTATAAAACGAGCTATATGTCAAGTGTGAATTAGCTTGTCACCTACTTGAGAAAAGGTAAGTAAAAACCTTGGCTATTTGTTATGAATCTTGTAAAGTGCAAATTAAGAAAATATGTGTATATGATATGTGTATTTGGTTTTGTGAATGAGTAGTAAGCATGTTATGAATAGTTCTTATGTATATGTGTATAAATGATGAGATACATATTCGGTTAAATGGTTAACATATGTATTGAAATTATATTAAGACATATGAGTTTTGTATTTGTGTATGTGAACTAGGTATATAATGAATATTCTGCCTTGAAGGTTAAATGATAATGTGTAAAATTTGGCTATATAAACATTTATTCAAGGTGATGATATAAATGGAAATAATTATATATGTTTACATATACTTAATATGAATATATATATAGATGATTGGACCTAAATGTGAAATGATAAAATAATCTGGTTTAGTTTACTTAATTTGATAACATCATTGGGTTATTTATTTGCTTATGACTTACTAAGTTTCTCCATCATTAAGCCCCTGAAACTTATATCGGAAAGGATGTTTCGTTGTGGCCAAACCAAGTTTCTCCACCATTAATGTACTAGCGACATTTGTGCAACTCTCGCCATCCACAATAAGGCTACACACCTTGCCTTGTACAAGGCAGCGTGTATGAAAGATGTTCTTGCATTGCTGTTTGTTCTATGCGCTTTGTAAACTTAGGCTACGTTTGATCACTAGAATTTCACCTTCGACGGCATATTCAAGTTTTCCTTCTTCTTCACTAGCATGGGTGTCGGACTCTTCCTCTTTCTTGTCTTCTGACTCGATTTTTGCATTGGTGCTCAACACCATTGTTCTTCGGTTAGGGCATTGACTAGAGATGTGCCCTCGTCCCAAGCACTTAAAGCACTTGATGTCCCTTGTACAATTTGCATTGGAAACTTCTTTTCCTTTGCTTGATTCACCGATGGGTTTTTTAAACTTCGCAGGATTATTTTGATCCTTTGGCGATTAGGGAAGTCATTTTGGTGCGTACCTTGTCCCCACTTTGAGTTGTTTGCGGGGATGGGATAGGTCCGAACGAAACTTTTCTTCTTGAGTTGTTTTTCTACTTTAATCGTAACATGAACCATGTCGGTCACCTCGACATAGTGCTGAAGCTCCAGCACGTTAGCAATCACTCTATTTAGCCTGGCTAGGAATCTAACCATGGTTGCCTCGCGGTCCTCTTCTACGTCTGCACGAATCATTGCCATTTCCATTTCTTTAAAATAATCCTCTATGTTTCAGTGGCCTTGCGTAAGGTTTTGTAACTTTTGGTATAATTCCCGATTGTGATAAGACAGGATAAATCTCTTTCTCATCACAGCTTTCATCTTAGGCCATGTAGAAATCGACCTCTCTCCGTTACATCTTCGGTTTGTTGTTAATTGGTCCCACCACACAATAGCATAGTCAGAGAATTCAATTGCTGCTAACTTGACTTTCTTGGCCTTCGAGTAGTTGTGGCAGTTGAACTCCAACTCTATTCTTTTTTCCCACGCCAAGTATGCCTCTGGATCGGCTTGCCTTGGAAGGGTGGTATGGAGAGCTTAACATTCTTCAAATCATCATTGACTCGGTCTCGATCCCTTTGACCCCGATTCTAATGACCTCGACAATTCCCACTTTGATTTGATCCTTGGTCACTTTCTAAGTCACTTGGGTCATACAAGTCATCTTCGGGTTGCCTTGCTCGACCTCTTTCATGTCTAGGGCCTTGAGGCATCCTTTCTCGCTACCCCCTCTCTTCTACTCGATCTAGTCTTTCGTTTATGGACTCGATTTTATTGTGGAACATCAGTTGGATTTCTCTTAAGAAGGCTTGCTGGCCTAAATTAGGGACTCCTCCGCCTACGGGAGCCACCTTCCTTACAGGTTGTCTTGGTAATCCCTCGTTTACGTTATGTTCCAGAATTCGTGACATGTTGTAACCTCACCACAATCCTCACAAGATCTCTCGAAAATAAAGAATGATGGCACTCACGCTCGTGTTTACGCTCATTTGGCTTTTACCTCCACTCGATTGCGCTCACTCACTTGTGCCTTTTTCCACTCCTTTCTTCTCTTATAACCTCGAAAAGGATTTACTAAGGCTTGATCTCTAGTTTGGGAGTCAGTTTCAAAAAGGGTAAACAATGGATTAACGTATATGTTGAGGGTTGGCTGAAAGAACAGCGATTTGGGTAGAAAGTGTAGCGTGTATATTGATAGGAATATTAGAAAAGAAGGTTGACCGAGAGCTATATTGATCCAAGGACTTCGGAGTTCAAAGAACAAATCAATTGTATAAACCTCTTTTTTATTTAAAATTTTGATTTTTTTCAACTTCGAATTTTTTTTAACTACAAAATGATAATTTCAATGTAATACTTGAATTTCACGAAATAACTTTTTTCTATTTTTACTCTTTTTTTATGAACCTATTCCGAGGTTACTCTGAACGTCTAAACTTCTCATTTTGGGTAGCTTTGATACCAAATAATACGAGCTCACTTCGGCTTGATTTGAGTCGTATGTAAGATGATCGATCATCTACGAGAAATTTTCGATGGAAATTGAAGGGAGAAAGTAATTTCGGTTTAAGAAGATTTGGATGTCTAAGTTCAAAAGTGGTTAATTAGCTTAGGTTCAAGAAAGAGAGGAGTTAGGATATTTGGAAGTTTGTTTTGGTTCAGAAAATAAACAAAATATGGTTAATTCGAAATATTTGGGTAATGGAAGAAAATATGACAAATGGTTGTCTTAAAAACAAGTTAAACTGATATTAACAAATATCGACCTGAGACTTATTAGTTCTTAAGTTGGGATTGTTGAAAGGAATATAGACCTTGACCCACTATCTTGGCAGATAGGACCTACGTATTGAGTGTTGTGAATGCCACACTAAAATTAGTGATAAGTTTAGTTTCGTAAAAGAAATCGATTGACACCACTACTAGGTAGATAAGCCAAAAAAATCTTAAACGAGATTTAGAGAAGAAAATTGTCACAAGAACAAAAGTTCGGCTATAAATTTGGCAAAAGTCCTTTTACAAAGAAATAAGCAAACTATTTATAGTTGTTGTAAAGGCTAGCCGAATAGCCATTTTAGGTAGCTGATCAACCTTTTGTTTGCTCGCTAATTAAGCTAGAAAATTCTAGATTTATTTAGGAGGTTTCCTTGAAGCTTCTTGGCTTTGGAAAACTCATTGGACGGCAATCTAAAAGCATTTGTTTAGCTGGAAATTAATGGCACATTTTGGGAGCTGAAATGCTTAATTAAATTTGGCATTGGAGCTTGGAAAAAATTAAGGAGCTGATACTTAGAAGAGCTGAATGGTCTTGAGCCTTAAGTGAGCTCCTTGGGTAGCTAGCCGGCCATGAGGTGTGAAAACAAAGACTTGAACAGCCTTTTAATGTGAACGTCTTGGCTGCTGGTGTGAACGTCTTCAAGAGCAGCTTATGAGAGCTAAGTGGTCACGTTGGAGAGAGCAACCAGCAGTTGATGGTGGTTGTTGCAATGACCGAACCATCATGGCTATTGGAGAAGACTAATCAGTAGCTTTTAACTAGCTTAAATGCCGCCCATGCAATGTACCTGCACCCAAATAAATTCGGCGCATTAATCCTATTAAGACACAACAATTTCCAGTAGCTCAAGACACATTTAAATCTTGTAGTAGCTAGGACAAATTAATTATGCAAAGTTAAGACATGTATTAAATCGGCTGGAACTTGGACAAATTTAATGAGCAGCACATTTAAAACCAATCTTAAACTAAATTAATTAGCTAATAAATTAAGCTAGCTTAAGACACCATTATATCTATTTAAAAGGTCTAGATTTATACCAATTAAAACACAATTAATTTATTTGAGCTGACATAAACTAAATTAACTAACTTATTTAATTTACTCCATCATTATGCAATTAAATCAAAATTAAAGTTGAGCTCAATTGAGCTAGTTGGAGCTGAGTTGAGCTCTTGGAACCAAAGAGAAGTTAAGGTCAGCTTGTAAAAGAATGCATGGAGTCTTCATTGAGCTGACTTGAGCTTCTTTAATATGCCCAGCCATGGATTCATCCATATATGTTCGATTAAGGCTGAAAAGTGATCTTTAAATGCTTTAGCTCGTGCTTGTGTAATGGGACCTTGGGACAACACGATCTGTCCATGCTTTAGCTAGGAGAATTTCGGGGCGTGCTCGCATCAAATCTCTACACACTTTATCAACTATCACATGCCGGCCTAACGGGTTTGACACTTTTATCACAAATTTGGTGGACTCAATAGACATATTCATACTAGGTACTAATTTCAGCATACATAGGAATAAGTAGACCCTGGATCAATCAAAGCAATAACAGAGATATTTTGAAGAGAAAAAGTACACGTAATCACATCTGGTGAAGTTGCCTATTTGCAAGCACGAATGGCATAAGTCCTTGCAGATGTACGACCCTCGCTCCTCACAGTTGAATCTCTAGGGGCACCTGTACTGCTAGCCCCACTGCTAGAGTTCTTTTGTGGTCTACCCCTAGTAGGAGCACTAATCATCCTCACGTCTTGCTTTTTCTCTTTCTTATCTAATTTAGGGTAGTCTCAGATGAAGTGGTTCAAAGATTCGCATTTCAAGCAACCTCTTTCATTCGGTCGGCATTCGCTGAAATGACGTCTACAACATTGTGAACACTCCGGCCTATTTGGCCGAGCACTACCAACACTCGCAATAGAAGTAGTTTGGGCTTTAGACGTTGTATGTTGCTTATTTTTGCTCTTATTCGAGAACCCCACTGAAGAGTTTGATCAGGTAGGAAACTCTCTCGGTCTCTTAGATGAGGTTTGCTATGATTTCCCCATTTGTCTTTTCCTTGAGTCTTGGGACTCGATGTTAGCTCTTCTTTTCTCTTTAGGCAATTCCTCGGCGTTACATGCTCTCTCACGAGCCCCACAAATGCCCTTATCTCTAAGATGTCAACTAATAGATGAATGTCTTCATTCAAACCATCTTCAAACCTCTTGCACATAATGGCTTCTGTAGATCCACACTCCCGTGCATATTTGCTAAGTTTCACAAACTCAAGTTCGTACTCAGTCACCGTTCTACGGCCTTGCTTTGGCTCTAAAAACTCTTTTCTTTTCTAGTCCATAAACCTATGACTAATGTACTTCTTCCGTAACTCCTCCTAGAAGAACTCCCATGTAATCCTTCCCCTTGGTACAACCAAAACAAGGGTGTTCCACCATTGATAGGCTGAGTTTCGTAGGAGTGACACTGCACACTTCATGCACTTCTCAAGCGTGCATGATGTGACACCCCTAATTTGACCCTAGTCGAAAGTGGTTTTTGAACCCCAAAATCGAGTCACAAAAATAATTAGATGTTATATTCTGTGCTTATTGTATGTGGAATTTGTATGTGTGAATATTTCGTGCCTTGATTTTATCAAGGTGGTGTTAATTTATAAGAAATGACCCATGTGATAAGACTTGAAAATGTGATAGGTGAAATTTAAAGTGGCCAAATAATGCATGAGTTATTGACATGAGGGACTTGCATGTCAAATGGACCACTTTTAATTAGTGGCCGGCCATAATGATAGTTGATAGATATTATATACATTTTATTTTAGCATGATAATAGTTAATGGCTTTATATTATGGAAGAAAGAATAATTAAAAGAAGGAAAGAGTGATAGAAACAAGGTGTGTTCATCTTTCTTTTCCCTACTGCCGTAACTAGTGAAAGAAAAAAGGAGAAGAAGAAGCCAAGGCATTCGGCCATGGTTAATTCATAAATCAAAGGTATGTTAATGTGATTTTTATGTAATTGTTTATGAAATTAAATTGATAAGTGTATTGTATAGTTAACCCATGGTTTAAATTCATGAATTATTGAACATATGTGCATTCGGCAATTTCTTAAATTGTGATAATTTGATAGCTTTTGGAAGGTGTTGTTTAGATGTTAAATTTGCTTGTATAATGGCCGAATGAGTGTAATGTTAATGAATTGATGGAGTTGTGAGTGTATAAATTTCCTTAGTTGAGGCAAAGCATGTATTCGGCCATGTGAGTAAAATGTTAGATTTTGAACTTTTGAAGCTTTAAATTATAAATGGTTATTAGATGAGCACTAAGCTTGTTAATCTTTGTTTGTGAAGTTGTCAATTGATATCTTAATTAGGGAATTGAATATTGTTTATAATTTGAGGTTATTGAAAGTCAAATTAGATGATAAATAACGATCGGCTATTGTGTTTATGTGAATATATATATGCTGAATGTAGTCTTGGATAAGTAAATTTTGATGTATTTGATTGGTAACATGGTTTTGCCGATTGTGAAAATGTGATAAAGGTGCCAAGAAATAATTTAGTAAAGTAAATTGAAATGAAGTTTTGCTGAATGTGTTTATTGGTGTGTGAAAATTTGAATTGTAACGTTAAATTGTTAGTATGTGTTCTATGACTTCCGAATGTGAATTAAGGTCAATGACCTTTCTAAATGACGGCATATATGATATTATGTTTTAAATATGTGAATGAGAACTTTACAGAGTAAATTGTATAAATCTGCTAGGGACAGCAGCAGTAGCGTGTTTTGGAAAAATTACCATAAATTGTGGGAGTTGAGTTAAAAGCTGAATAAATTATGTAATTAAAGCTTGACGCGTCTAGTTTCGTATAAAAGAAATCGTGTAAGTAAAGGAGTTTCCAATAATGAGATTTTCAAAGTTGTGTGAGACAGAGTCAGAATGGCTCCGAAATCCTCTGTTTAGTATTTGGAAAATCATTATAAATCGTACAAAAATGATTATAAGATAAAATTTTATGCTTAGACTCCTTAATGAGTCTAGTTTCAAACAAAATAAACAAAAACATATTTTGAATTCTGTACAATGAGAAATTAAATTCTTAGTGAAGAGTAGTCAGAGTAGTCAAGCTGTAAAATAGGGGAAACTTTAAGAAATATCTGGTATTGATTGGCCAAACCAAAAATTCTGAAAATTTTTTGGATAGAGGATATACGAGTCTATTTTCAGGGAAAATTAACGGCACATAATTTGGAATCTCGTAGCCCTAGTTACAAATAATTTAACGACTGTTGCTCAGGAAAACAGCTTGTAGAGAAATTGTGGTCATGTTGTAAACATGGATAAAACTTGTTTTAGTTGCTCATCAGCTATTGATTAAACCCATACGTGAATTCTAAATTGTGATGTTATAAAATGATATATGAGTGTTAGATGGATCTTTGATATTCAAATTTGTGAAATTGTAAGTTTATAAGTATTCGATTGTGAAATGATAGTATGGCTTGAAATTGAATTATTCATCGGAAAATGACAGATGTAGATTCAGCCAAGACAAAGTGTATACATGAAAGTATATGTGGTATGTGAAGTATATTTGGATAATTGTGATGTGAATACATGAAAAAAATTTATATTTTGATTTAGGATCCAATGTGATGAATGTGAAAGTGTATGTATGTGATAAGGCCGAATGGCCAATGTGATGAATGTGAAAGTGTATGTATATGTGATAAGGCCGAATGGCCAATGTGATGAATGTGAAAGTGTATGTATATGTGATAAGGCCGAATGGCCAATGTGATGAATGTGAAAGTATATATATATGATAAGGCCAAATGGCCAATGTGATGGAAGTGGAAGTGTATAACTGTGATAAGTGCCGAAGAACATTTGTGTCAGTACTGTATCCGGGTTAAAACCCCGCAGGCTTTATGCGAGAATATTATCCTGATTAATGTCCGTACGCTTCGTGCTCGTACTATATCTGAGCTTTAAAGACCCGACGGCTAAATGCTAGGATTCAAGTAAGACTTTGATATTGAGTATCTGCAATAAGTTACCATCAAATAAGTATTATGTATTCAAGATGTTCAGGTACGTATTACTTACTCATCGGTGGAGTGATTTCGAGGTGAATTATCAGTATCAAAGAGGTAGGTAAATGTGATTAATATTATAACTCCAAATATGAGAATGATCTAATTGGTAATGGTATGCTTGTATAATGAAGTATGTGATGAAATATTCTTATGTATTAGTGCATATTCGGCCCAAAAGCCTTATGATTTGAGTATGGGTTGGGTTCAGCTAGATGTGCCAGTACAAGGTAAGGATTATGTTTTGTAAGCTTACGTATATGTGATAAGGAATATGTTTGGTTCTTTATGTGCCTACGGTAATTTAGTACTTGTCATGTTGAAATACTTAATAATATGGATCTGATTATGAACAAGTGGAAAGGATTATTAAAATTTGAAAATTGATGAAGAATGTGCTTTGGAAATATCTGACCATCTAGGTCATTATTATTCGGAAGTATATAGGTGACAGCCAAGTGATGCGTTTATTGATATTATAGTTCGAGATGAAGCTCTAGATTAACTTCATCGAACAATTGAAATGAATGACCAATGATAGTGAATGAGAACACTTTGTTTTGCTCAAAACTTACTAAGCTTACAAAAGCTTACTCTGTTCGATCATGTTTTGGTTTATAGGTTGTGGATTCTGACTACCAGTTCGGGGATCATCAGCGCTTCGTCACACTATCTACCATTACGGCAACTATGTAATTAGACTTAGCTTATGGCATGTATAGGATAGACAATATAGTAGAATGATATTTTGACTGTTGTATATAAGCCATATGAAAATGGCATCTTTTGAATGTTTACTTATAGAATTTTATTCTTCTGATCTGATTCCTAATTTCTGGTAACGCCTCATCCTATTTCGGCAACGGTTACGGGATAGGGGTGTTACACATGATAACTCATCAAATACCCTAATGGTATTTTCTAACCAAAATTCTGCTCTCTCCAAGTCATCATCAATCTTAGCCCGAAATTCCTCGGCCCCATGCTTTCATATCTTATCTACTAGGGGTTTCTCTCTCCTAATCAAATCCACTCTTTGTAGAGCAACAAGGGCATACTGAGGAATCGAAGGAGGTCGGGGAGGTGAAGTGTTCGGATTCACACGAAAAAACTCCATGTACCAAGCATCCATTATGTAGAGGTAAGCCTCTCTAGCCCCTCTGCCCTGACTCAGTGTCACGGGCTCACAATCTACTGGTGCGGTCCCTTCAGCTGGAGCCTGCGCATTACTCTCTACATCATCTACCATAGCTATGTTAGAATCCATTTACTATATGAAAAACAAATTTATAATCGTCAAGAGTCGTCACACTATCAATATACAACTATGGCATGTATAGCTAGACTCGTACTCATTCTAGGTTAGTCCTAGAACCGTCTAAACCATGCTCTGATAACACTAAAAGTAACACCCCTTACCTGAGTCCAAGGCAGGGACTGGGCATGAGGCATTACCATACTTAACCTCATGTATACAATCATTTCTGAGTCACCAAGACTTGATCACATTTAAAACCTTTTCTATCCTTGTTTAAAACTTCTTAATGTGGGCCTACGAGGCCTCAAGCTCTCATTGGAAATCATTCAGAAACTAACTAAAGTCTTTAACCCGACTTTAATAAAAATAACCCTAGAAACAGGACACACACCCGTGTGGTCATTATAACACAACCGTGTTGATGGCCCGTGTGACACACACGGCCTAAGCCTCTAGGGACATGCCCATGTCCCACACCCGTGTGAATTAAATTCTAAATTCGAACCAACAGGGGTTTTCACATAGCCTAACACACATTCGTGTCTTTGGCTCGTGTCACTCACACGACCATGACATGCCCGTGTCCTAGCCCGTGTCTAAAAACCTTGACATTCTATTTCTGACGTTAGCATCCAAATTGAGGCACATGACCAAGGCACACACCCGTGGCCAGAGGCCGTGTCCTCCACACGGCTAAGGCACATGGCCATGTCTCTGCCCATGTGTTTACTACCATGCATTCTGACTTACAAATTTTACGTGCAGGGGACACACGGTCGGAAACACGCCCATGGGGCTGGTCGTGTGTCACACACGACCTAGACACACGCCCTTGTGTCTACCTATGTAGACAATATAAGGCTATTTACCAAGCCTTTTTGCCACCCTGAAACACAATTTAATGCCAACCAACATATCAAGGTCTAACTAAATATGATTTCTCAACCAAACAACCAAAGGTAAGGCCTACATACATTTCTTATATTCAACCGTGCAAACAATTTCACATTCATGAAAGACATCTTGCATTCATAGATAAACTTCCAATATTAGCCATTTTCCATGGCCTTATACATAGTGAATTAAATGCTAAAGTAAGGCAACACATTTGGCAAAATAACAATGACATAAAACTCAAAAGTTAAGGTCCTATACATGCCATAATCAAAATAAAAGATCTAACTATACCAAGTGCTTCAGATGATAGTGTGATTGGCTTTTCCGATGTAAGCGATGATCCTCGAGCCATTTTGACGGTACTATAAGAAAATGGAAAGGAAATAGGGTAAGCACAAAGCTTAGTAAGTTGCATGAAAATAAACAACAACTACTTATCATAAAGCAGTATGTTCATAATCTTTCATAATGGATTCATTATTACCATAAATAAACGTAAGTACAACTTAACTCCTTGCAATTTAAAGGTTATCCGGGATAGTTAGTTAATTCTCTTCTTCGATTACTGTACTTACTCAACACCATCCCATACAACTCATATAGCATACATTGAGCCCATATCTCATACATTTCATTTAGGTACCTGTACCACTCATCAGAATATCATAACTTTTCTCATTTCGATATAAATCATAACTCTTTTGTTGAACCATTTGGAATACTACCAGACATTTAGTAACCTTAACATGGGTTAAGATGCCGACGCCATGTCCCAGACATGGTCTTACACTGGGTTTCACATAGTGAGGCTGATGCCATGTCCTAGATAGGTCTGACACTGGCTCTCATCTATCAGTGTCGATGCCATGTCCTAGACAGGTCTTACACTAGCTTGTTTATCTCGAGGCCGATGCATGTCCCAGACATGTCTTACACTAGCTCTCGTCTCAACACTGATGCCTGTCCCAAATGTGTCTTACACTGGCTTAAATATCTCGAGGCTGATGCATGTCCCAGACATGTCTTACACTAGCACACATATCTCAATATATCACGGTACCAATATCTAAGTTTATTCCAAATGTTTAATGAAAGTCCTTACCATGTTAATTTCTCAACATGTATTCTCATACTCAAATGCAAAGCAATTTATGCCATATCAATACAAATGCACATCATAAAGATATAGTTGCATTATTAACATACAACTTACCTCGATAATCAAAATGTAGGTGACTAGTCAGTTTTAGTCCGCTACCTTTGCTTTTCCCCTGTCTAGGCCCAAATTAGGTAATCCTTGATCTAAAATGATAAAAATTCACAAGTTTTATCATTTTATCGATCTAGGTACTCAACAATTCATAATTGGGAAAAATGACCATTTTGCCCTTAGACTTTCACAAAATGACCAATTTACTCCTAGACTCGGAAATCAATTTTTATCCTATTTTCTTATTAATCAAGCCTAGCCGAATACTTTTCATGCTAGGAGTAGCCTACAATTCTCATTATTTCAAACATTTATCACCTATTTTACAACTTATGCAAAATGGTCCCTAGTTAGGGTTTCCATGAAAACTTCTTCACAGAAGTTGTTTATTACATATCCAGGACTCATATTCTTCCATAAAATTTCAGTTAACAACACATATTATTTCATGGGAAAACCCTAGACTCTCAATCATTTTGCAAAATAGTCCCCTTGTTAGAAAGCTCATGCTACAAGGACCTCAAAAGTACAAAAATATTCAAGAAAAACCCTCAAATCAATTACTTGCAAAGGCTTTAAGATGTTGAAAATTTTTCAAGCTTCCATGGCCATTTTCTTGGAGAAAAATTGATGGAGAAGAAAGAGAGAGATGAAAAGAATGGCAACTTTTACTATTTGTTTTATTTTATTCAATTTCAACATCTAATTTCACCAAATTTTTGACTTTTTACCACCTTTGTCTCCTATGGCTGGCCATGCTATTCTAAAGGGTCTAATTGCCCTTTAAAGACCTCCAATTTAGGTTCTTTAGTTATTTGACACCCTTAGCTATCAAAATAGGACTTCTGCACTTTATGCGATTTAGTCCTTTTTCACAATTAAGCATGTAATCACTAAAATTACTTCACCAAATTTTTCATGCACTAATATAAACATGTTATAACTTAAAATTAATAATAAAATACTTTCTCTGACTTCGGATTAGTGGTCCCGAAACCACTATTTTGACTAGGCCCAAAATTGGGCTGTTACATGAGCTTTCAATTCTTTCAATTCTGTCGGAGCCATTCTGTACTAAGCTATTGATATTGGTGATTTTCTCGGTACTAATTCAATAGTGAATTCGACTTCTTTGATCGGTGGCAACCCAGGCAACTCTTTTGGAAACACATCCAAATACTCACAAATGACTGACACTGATTCACTCTTTGATTCAGATACTTTTGTATCCAGTACATAAGCAAGATATGATGTGCAACCTTTCCTCACATATTCCTGAGCTAACATCAACGAAATCAAAATAGGCAATCCATTCGACTCATCTGATTCAATTCGAATAATTTCCCTATTCTGACATTTCAATTCAATAGTCTTTCATCTATAATTCACAATAGCATCATGCAGAGACAACCAATCCATACCCAGAATCACATCGAATTCATCAAACGATAATAACATCAGACTTGCCAGAAAATAGTAACCCCGAGTCATTAAAGAATAGTTCTTGTAAACTTTATCAACTAGGACATATTTTCCTAAGGGGCTCAATACTTTAATCACAAACTCAGTAGACTTAATAGGCAAACTCTTACTAGACATTAAGTTCATACAGATATATGAATGAGTCGATCCAAGATCAATCAAGGCAATTACATTAGTGTCATAGAGAGAAAATGTTCTGGTGATAACATCTGGTGACAACGCATTTTCGCGAGCGCGAATAGTGTAAGCTCTAGCTGGCCCACAAGCCTCAGATCTCACAGCTGAATCTTTTGTCACACCTTTGCTACTAGTTACATTTCCCGTATTTCTAGGTGGCCTCCCTCTAGTAGCTGTGTTGCTTGGTCTTGCATTCTAAAATTTATCTTTCTCGGCTAACTCAAGACAATCTCGAATAAAGTGATCTAACGAACAACATTTGAAACAAACTTTATTATTCATCCACCAGTCTCCAAAATGTTGTCGTCCACACTGTTGACATTCGAGTTTATTGTTTCTCACACTACTGACACTCGATACTAATGTAGCTTGAGTTTTAGGACTCGCCACGATCTCTGTTAGAATATCCTACTAAAGCATTCAGATGACTATACGAATCTTGTGATTTCTTTGACGAAGACTGATATGGTTTACTCATCGATCATTTTTTTGAATTTCTAGCCTCAAAATCAACTTTATCTTTTCATTTCAAAGTTCCTTGGCTTTGCAAGCTCGGTCAACTAGCACCACAAATTCTTTCAACTCTAGAATCCCAACTAGCAATCTGATATCTTCATTCAACCCATCTTCGAATCTTTTACACATAATTGCTTCTGTTGAAACAATTTCGAAGCATATTTACTGAGTCTCACAAACTCTCTTTCATACTCAGTTACAGACATTCAGCCCTGTTTTAGTTTTAGAAACTCTTTTCGCTTCTGATCAATAAACCGTGGGCTAATGTATTTCTTTCTAAATTTTGCTTGAAAGAATTCCCAGGTGACCCATTCTCTCGGCACCACAGATACTAAGGTATTCCACCATTGATACGCAGTGTCCCTCAGAAGTGCTACGTCACATTTTACACATTCAGATGGCGTGCAGGATAGTTCATCAAATGCTCTGATAATATTCTCAAGCCAAAACTCGACTCTATTAGGATCATTGTCACATGCCCGTGTTCTAGACCATGTGGAGCATACTGACTTGATTTTTAATTTAACCCTAGAGGACACACGGCCATGTAACCTGACCTTGTGTTATACATGACTGAGACACATGCCCGTGTCTGTGCCCGTGTCGACAAAAATAGGCTATTTACCAAGCCATCTTGATACCCAAATTTGCACACACCTATACCAACCCAATTGGCACAAAAGCATGGAATATATAATAAACATGTAAATTAATCTTAATCAAGCTCAATTCATGCCAATTCTATACTATCATCCACAAATCAGAAAAGTATCATTATTTGTCATTCAATTTTATATCAATTGCATACTCACAAAACATCTATATGGTCACTTTCAAACATATATTACTTGGCTATTACTGCAAACATGCCATATCTCACAATTCAACCTTTCACAATAACCATTTATATAGGAAATACCAATTAGAAAACCAAGACCATTAGCACATATATATATCACCAAGCATGAAAAAATAAGCAAATTCACATGGCTATAAACTAAACCAAACACATAACATTTACAAGCCAATTCAAATGGCTAAATTCATTACCAAAATATATACCAAAATGGCCAAAGCTCCTATACATGCCGTATATCCCAAAAACATAGATTCAAAGGTACCAAAATGATAGCTTAATAGTGTGATGAGATCTCTGACGATTCCTGAATTTGAGCTAGCTTTGATTTCACTATAAAACACAAAAAATAAATAGAGTAAGTTATAAAGCTTAGTAAGTTCGTATGAAAATAACTCAACATACCAAAAATATACAATTCAAACATTTGGTCATATGAATATACAGCTTATATAAATACTCAAACCTATCAAATATTCAATCACAAGGTTAGATGTGAACTTCACAAGTTTCTTCGATTTAAAGCTTAATAGTTCATGTACATCCTTGTACCACCTTGTATCACTCTCATACTCATCCATATCTTTCATATACCTGTTGAACCATTCAGAATACTATCAGATACCCAGGAAACTCTCACCCTAAGTGCCACATATATAGCCGAAGCTATCTCAATCTCATATCACATATAATGCTCACTCTAGAGCTATCAATGGGTCTGCTCACACAAGCTGACGGTCATGACGAAACTACACATTGCTACTCACACAAGCTAACGAGTATCCGCAACACATGCCAGATAACTCAACCACCGGAAGAATGTATGGACCAGCACTCAAATCACATAATCCCTAATGACATGTCATTCGTATCCTAATCTATTCCTAAGGTTCAACCGGGATTTCTCATTTGCCTAATTGTAGTCGAATCATATTCGCAAGATCGTATTCACAATTTATGCAATATCAAATCATTTAAAACAAAATATAACAATGCTTATTAGATACGAACTTACCTCGATCGTTAAAACAATGGAACGGATCGACTAGTCCAAAAACTAGTTCTTTCCCCGATCTAAATTCGAATTTCACTTTTTTTGATCTAAATGTAATCAAAATTAACTTATTTAATTATCATTTTATTCAATTTAGTCCAAAATACACATTAAGGCAACTTTAAACTTTTTTCCCTAATATTTTAACATTTTTACAATTTAGTCCTTATCTCATAAAAATACAAATTCATGCAATTAAACCTATACCCATGCTATTAGAATTTCAATTAAATCCCTAGCAGCCCAAAATTTTCATTTATTTCACAATTTAACCACAAAATTTAAACATTTCTCAATTTAATCCCTAAATGATAAATTTTTCAAAAATCACTTTACAAATGTTGTTTATCTAACAACAATCATACATTTTCTACCATAAAACATCAAAACACATGCTATTTAATCAATGGAAAAACTCTATACCTTTAACAGTTTTGCAAATTAGTCCTGGGCTAGCTAGATTAAGCTACAACGATCTCAAAAACATAAAAATCATTAAAACGAGACAAAAACCATACCTAATTAAGCAAGGATAGCATGGTCGATTGAAAAGCCCTAACAATGGCTTCTTCCATTGTTAAATTTAGCTAAGGAAGATGATAAACATAAAAATATGGTTTTTATTTTATTTATTTTATTTTATTACATTAATTACTTAATTACCCTTTACTAATACATCTAAACATATATAAGTAATGTCCATTTGAACAACCAATGGTCTAATTACCACATAACTCCCTCAACTAGTTAATTTAATAGCCAATTAGTACTTTTAGCTAATAAAATTCTAGTTTTACACTTTACGTGATTTAGTCCTTTTTATCAAATTGACCATTCAAACAATAAAATTTCTTAGCAAAACTTTCAGACAATCATACTATCATGTTGTAAACATTAAAATAATAATAAAATAATTATTTCAACTTCAGATTGGTGGTCCCGAAACCACTGCTCTGATTTGACTAAAAACGGACAGTTATAAAATAAGTTTGGAGGTATTCAAATGACCCATTTGTATGAAAGTTGTGATGCCAAAGGATTTAAGATAAAGTAAGGTTAAGATGTTTTGAACTTAAAAATCACTTCTCTTTATCCCTACCTTTACTTTAGCCCCATTACAACCTAATAAAAGGCCTATTGATTAAATGAATATATCAACTACATTAGTGGAGAGGGATTACTGATGTAACATCTTGAATTAGGGCCTAATCAGAATAGTGGTTTTGAGATCACAAATCTGAGATATAAATAATTATTATATGATTATTATGAGGTTTATGTTATTAATGCATGCTTGTGTGAAAGTTTCATGAAGAAATTCTAAGCATAAAATGTTCAATTGCATTTTAGGGACCAAATTGAATAAAGTGCAAAACTTGCATTCTAGAAGCTTTTAGCATGAAATTGCTTTATATTATGAATTAGGGGGTCCTAATTAGAATTTGACCAATTTCTTTAATTTTGGACAAAAATGGACATGCATAGAAAACCCTAAGGGCATTTTGGTCATTAGGTAATTAAAAGAATAAAAAGGAAAAATCAAACCAAAAATGTGTCCTTCTTCATTAGCAGCCGAAAATCACAAAACACTATAGCTAGGGTTTTGTTAAACATTTCCAAGCTTAATAGTAAGTGTTCCCTAGCCCCGTTTTTAATGTTCTTTATATTTTTGAAGTCTCGGTCACATGTATAAAAATTGAGCTAGGGTTCATGTATGAAAATTGACCCATGCATGAAATGCTTGTATTTTGATGATTAATGGAGGAATATGAATGTTTGATGCATGATGAACATCTTTTATTAGGTGGTTTTTAGTGAAAACATCTAAACAAAGGACTTGCTTGTAAAAGTGAATAAGTGAGTAGTAATAATGTGAAATAAAAGAAAATATGGGCTGATATGAGCATAGAAAAGGTTTGGCCAAGCTTGGTAATCAAGAAAATGTATGCATTTCATTTTACGAGCCTAGAGGCTTAATCGTAAATATGTGAAAGCTTAGGGGTCAAAATGTAAATTTACAAAAGTATGATTTATGGACCCGTTTGAATAATGTGAATAATAAATAAGTTAAATTTGGCATTATAGATCAAGAAAAACGTGAATCTGGACTTGATCAAGGAAAGAATAAAGTATACGATGACTAGGCTTGATTACCACCGTTTTGTATCGAGGTAAGTACATATGCAAATAATGTGGTATGGTAGTATGTTTTAAATGCTTTAATATAGTGTGATAAATGTTTTATTATAATAATGAGTTATATGCTTATTTATTATTATGAAAGCACGAATGTTATTATGGTCGTGATTTATGACGTTACGAGCAAGTACGATAAAGATACTATATGCAAGTGAGGAAAAATCCCATTTGAACCTTAGGAATAGTTTAGGATACAAGTGACATGTCACTAGGAACTAAGAAGTCTGAACTCGTTGAGTGGTCCGAGTTCATGAGATATGTGGCATCCGAGCTCGTTGGGAGGTCCGAGTTCATTATGGATACAAGCATCCGAGCTCGTTGAGTGGTCTGATTTCATGATGGATGTGATTCATGTAACATCTGAGCTCGTTGAGAGGTTCAAGTTCATTATGGATGTGTTACATGTTATGTGGTAGCTTTGTCTATGCTTGTATATGAGGCACTTATGTACAAGGTTTCCGCGTATCCAATAGTATTCTGAATGTTCAACGGGTATTGTAATGAATGTAATGAGAGTCCCAAGAAGGACATATGAAAGAGGTATGGTTATGGATACTTTACGATAAGTACAGGTATGTATGCTAAACCTATGAGTAATGCCTTAATAAAGATCGGTTTATGATGAGCAAGTATATATATGTGCATATGATGAGTAAGCAAAGAGGTTTGAATGAAGAATAATCTTTATGTATATATTATCAAGTTTTTGCATGTTAATTGTTTACCACTATTGCATATTATTTGCATGTGAACTGACTAAGCTTTAATGCTTACTCCCCTTTCTTTTTCCATCCTTTGTAGTTCCACGAAGCTAGCTCGGGGATCAAAAGCTGTCGGAGTATTCGATCACACTATCAAAAGACTATTGGGTATAGTGAAATTATTGTTTTGAGTATGGCATCTATAGGAAACTTGGTCATTTTGTTATACATGTCATGCTATTTGGCCAAATTATGAAGGCCTATGATAATGATGATTCATTTATGGCCATGTGATATGGCTTATATTTGATCATTTGGGTTGTAATCTAATTACCCATGCATGCATTTTCTAGTGTTTTGATGGTAGGACATGGTATTGCTTGGTGAGTGCACGAATACACAAACTGAAGTTATGGTAACAAGTTTAATAATGCATGAAATTGGTGTGGAATGCCTCTAAATGGTGTAACAAATGAGTGTGCAATAAAATGACATTATGAAGATGTGATAGTGCCATGGTGTGGAATGTTTGAGTGCACAAATATGTCATGTTCCATGTTGTAAAGTGTGTTTGAATGTATGAGTGATTGAGGGTGACCATTGGCTTGGAATATGGCCTCCAAAAAGGTTCACACGAGTAGACACACGAGCATGTGTCTAGGTTGTGTGTGACACACGGTCTACCCCATGGGCGTGTTGAATGGCCGTGTGTCCCCTGCACCAAAAATTTCTAAGTCAAAATGCATGGTAGTAAACCCACGGGCAGAGACACGGCCGTGTGTCTCAGCTGTGTGGAGGACACGGCGCACAGGTGTGTGCCTTGGCCGTGTGCCCCTAAATGAATGATGATATCATAAATAGAATGTTCAGGTTTTTGGACACTGGCGATGACATAGGAGTGTCTAGGTCATGTGAGGGACATGGGCCAGGGACACGGGCATATGTTTAGCCGTGTGAAAACCCCTGTAGGTTCAAAATGAAAAATAAATTCTAAAAATTCCACACAGGTAAGGGACAAGGGCATGTCCAAAGCGCACGGGCATGTGCATTGCCTCCACACGGGCGTGTGCATTGCCTCCACACGGGCGTGTGAGGCTTACACCTAGAAACTTTCTTAGAATTTTCTTAAGTTCTCAGTTTAGCTCTGGGTTACTTTTATTGTATGTTTTGGACCTCGTAGGTCCATGATAAGGACAATATGATTTTCTTCGATCGGTTTTAATTTGGAAAGAAATTTTATGACCCGTATTTTTCAAAAATACCATATTTATGTTCAGTAATGCCTCGTACCTTGTCCCGATCTCGGGTATGGGTAGGGGGTGTTACAACTGAGTTCAATATATGAATATACTAATTAAACCTTGGGATTTCTCTATTTAGTTAATAAGGGGAGCACCTTGATTGGTGAATGTTATGTATAACTTTGAAAATGCATGCAAACTATGATTCATGTTGACATTATGATGTACTCAGTATAAAATTTGGAAATAATATCTGTATTCGAGTTATTTATGAGTACAGAATATTTTTTAGCATGATTTTATTGAAGCATGATTATGTGCAAAGATTGATGTTGTTTTATCATTTTGCAAAATTGCCTTAGTAAAAATTGTGTTGTGCATGAACATTACTAGGGACGAGAAATGGTTTAAGTTTGGGAGTGTGTAAACTCAAAATTGTATAGGGTTTTCTATATGTTTTTACCATATTTTTACTTAATTATTATGTTTATCTCGAGTAATTATTATTGAAATAAGTGAATTTTACTTAATTAGTAATTTTAGACATGAATTTAGAAAGTATGTGAAATTATGCTTAATTACATGATTTTCATGCATATTTTATATTAATTCATGTTAATTTATTAGTGAATGTATTTTTCACTATGTAGGAGGTCCATTGGAGACATGATTTAAATAAATAAAAGATGGTCATGCACAAATTATCCATGTGGACAAAAAGACCATGTAATTTTGGGCAAGGGGTTGACTACTTGACCTAGTAAAGAAAATGATAAAAGATGGACATGCTTGCTAAGTTATTAGACTGAAAAAAAAACATCCTACAAGGGGAATTAAAAGCCCAATTTTGGCACTTGATGTTCGCTGCCTAAAATGTGTTTTGGTATATCTAATTGATGGTCCCTGCAATTTGAAACCATCCACTTTATAGTTATTTTTAGCTTGACATTCGAATTCAAATTGAGAAGACTTGGTCATCCCTTTTCCTTGATGCATGGCTGGCCACATGAGAGAGGAAAGGAAGGAAATTTAAACATAGTTTTAGTAAACTCAAACCATTACCTTCACCTATAAATACCTTTCCATTTCTAATTTTTCCATCATCCCTCATTTCTTAACATTCATCTCTAACTCACTCTAGTTTTCTCTCAATTATTTTTCCCCTTTTTCCCGTGCATAGCCATCCATCCCCTCTCCCTTCTTTAGCCTCAAAAGATTTGTCAAAATCACTTTTTAACCGGCTACCTTCTAAACCCGTAACAAAAAAAGTTTCAATTAGAACGGATGAGCACTTTAATCAAAACGGAGGAGCGATTCAGTCATAATAGATCCGAAATGCTGTTGAACTGAGCAGAGTTGAGCACATCAATCAGAATAGATTCGAAGGGTTGTTGAATTGAGTCTAATTTTTCCTCTTGACTATCTATTTTAACATATTTTCTTTAAGTTTTATGCTTTTGACATCAACTATGAAGTTTCAAATCCTATTTGCTAGGATAACTATATTAAGTTGATGAGATTTACTTAATTCATCTTAACATGTTTTACGCCTCAATCAATTATGATTTCAATTAATATCATTATGCATTTCATTAATACGTAATTAGGTGCACTTAGATTAGCTGAGTGATCCTAACAAGATGAGGGTTAGTAAACGCATAATTGAAAAGTACAATGCATAATTTAGGTCATTAAAATCGACTAGGTTAAGGTTCATAATATCTTTAGTTAGCTCTATTCTCTTGCATGGTTTCTAGATTTATGTAATTAAATTGTTGCAAATGAAATGTCCCTGTGACCTTGCATAAATGCTAAGAAACCTTTAGTTTAATATGATTAGTAACATGCATATTTAACTAAGTAAAAGATCCGAGAGGACTTACTTTGGTTTCCAAACCCATAAGAGATCAAGTTACCTTGGAAGTAATTCTGAACATGTTAGCATGATGAAAGTAAGTAGCCCATTTAATGTTGATTGTCTTTATTGCTAGAGCCTTCATTCACACATTTAGGTAAATTGCACTTAGATTAGAAATTGCATTGGGGATCACTCTTGCATTTAAGTAATCTAATCATCACTATCCAAATTTATTGAGGTTTTTTTACATCAAATTGTTAATTATAATTTTGCAATAAATTTTTAAGCTTATACAGTCACTGTGGATACGATTACAATTTGTTACATACTTATGCCATAAGAACTATACATTTTATAATCATCGTAGGGATTACCCTTCCCATTACACCACAAGACATTTCCCACAAGCATTTCTATTAATACAATAGTCTCAGAGTTCGACAAAGGTTTCATTACCTTATAACTCGTCACATACATCATTCCTTCAGGGTTCATTACCCTTACCGTAACTTTAAAGCTCACTGTATAAATATTGTTCATTAAAATTTTATTATTCATATGATTCTTTTAGAGTTTTTTGTACATACTTATACTTTTTGAGAACCATGCACGTCGTTCTTTCATTTTTATTCCAAAAACATCTTTCCTTTTATTCAAGTTTCACCATCTAGATGCTCCCTTCAAATGGTTTCCAGTAAGGCCATCCTTTAGATTGCGCCACAAGGGTTTTAATGTTTAGAAATTGCCACAAAAGCTTTCCTTTCAAAGGTTCGCCACAAAAGCTTCCCTTTTAGAGGTTCGCCATAAGGCTTTCCTTTCAGAGGTTCACCACAAAGGCTTTTCCTTTAGAGGTTTGCCACAAAGGCTTTCCCTTCAGAGGTTCACCACAAAGGCTTTTCCTTTAGAGGTTTGCCACAAAGGGTTTCCCTCCAGAGGTTTGCCACAAAAGCTTTCATTTTCAAAGGTTTTCCATAAATGCTTTCCTTTTTCTGGAGCTTTTATGATATTGATTTGCCTAAACTCACATTACGTGAAGTTTGCCCCTCATTGCCTAGGGTCACATAAAGAACCCTTTTTTTAGGTAATAACCTTCCTTTAGTTCTTTTCCTATGATGTCATAACTCAATTATGGTATTACATGATATGGTACTTTTCGTTGTGGTGTCTTAGCCATGGACTTTTCCTTTCAGAGTTTCGTGTTTAATGTCTCGACTAACCCCTTTAGACAACTTTGAAAATAGGCACAGATTCATCACACATACTGACACGTTCATAACAGAAAAATTCCATAACATGTTTTTGAGACACATACACACATACATTTCAGTCATTCAAAAACAATCATCATTCAGCCTCAAGATTCATATTGCGTACTTAGACCAGTCAAATCTCATACTCTCTATACATACAAGATCTACCCATTACACATTTTATATTAGAACTGTCATATCATATCTATCTAATTTCTATTTCATGTTTTAGTCACTTTTCACAGAAGTTTCTAGAACACACAACATACATGCAATAGTCAGTTTAGAGATTCACCTGATTTTCACCTTCTGTATCTTCAAGCTCTAGATCCAACCTTTCCTTGTGAAATCAACAGCTTAGACTCTAGATCCGTCATTCAGCAAGATGTTGCACCTGCCTTTTCCTTTTGTAACAAAAAGACTTCGTTACAACCCATTTGAGTAACCATTATCATTACCTTAAAACCAGACATCTCACAAAGCATTATTTCTCTAACATACTTACAGATTTACGATTCCTTGAAAATTAGAGTCATGAAATGTGCGTTGATGTGAGGAAAATCACTAGAAAAATCCAAGGTTTCAGACTCTACTCAAAGAAAATGTTTCTCCCTTCCTGTACTCCTAAATCTTAATATTTTTAGGGGAAAGAGGGAATAAGACAACTGTCCTAAACCAAGCCAAAGTACTCTTTTAACTTAACCTAAGTATCTATTGGAACTTGACAAACATCACATCCATACTAAGTTGTCTTATAGAAAATTTGCCAATTCCAAGAGACTTACTCGATTATTTCTTTAGCCTTTAACTTTTCTAGTTCACATTCGGGTAGTTCTTAACAAGTCTAGCTTGTAACCTTACTGGAATAGGATCATAATCACAGGGCATACTATACTATTGCTGTAAATTCATACACTAAAAATCATTTCACTTAACCGCAAATCTCATTCCACTGATTATAATAACCTGACATGGAGCCCTTGTTCGCTTATATTCATTTTAGAACCCATCCGATCTATACTCCAAATATGCATTTAGGTGAATACTACTTCACTAATCATACTTTTTTAAGTTTATGTGTCAGATCTTGTGTCTGCCAGAATTAGGGCGTTTGAGGCTCACTCATAGAATTCTTATACTTAGTCAAATTCTAACACTATATACACTCATGACTTACTCTATATGCCTTGCTACCTTAAACAGTATTCACACACTAATGCTTCGTCAGGTGGGATGTTACACATATGAAGTCTTAGAACAAGTTGGACCAGTGACTTAAAGATTGGCTTTGCCTCTAGATTTGTCAAAGATTCACAATTTTTTTCATGTGTCCATATTGAGAAAAATATAGATCAAATCCTGATCATATTGTGTAGAT
This sequence comes from Gossypium hirsutum, assembly GCF_007990345.1. Lineage (NCBI taxonomy): Eukaryota > Viridiplantae > Streptophyta > Magnoliopsida > Malvales > Malvaceae > Gossypium > Gossypium hirsutum. The sequence goes on along the minus strand of NC_053431.1, from coordinate 47,624,139 downwards.
CAAAGAATTAGAGGTAGAACCAAATCTATCTTACAAAGAATTAGAGGTAGATCATATTGTCCATATTATGGCAAGAGAGGTAAAGAAGCTAAGAAATAAAAAAATTGTATCAGTGAAAGTATTATGGAGAAATCATAATATAGAAGAAGCTACCAAGGAAAAAGAAAGTATATTGAAAGAGAAATATCCTCAGTTATTCATAGGTATGAGTTTCGGGGATGAAATTTTCTAAGTGCGGTAGAATATCTAATTACTTTCGATATGTTTTTGGTAAAATAAGGATATATATGGGTAAGTAACATGTTTGTTTTTATTAATTATAGGATTCTGTGTGTATGCATCGTTTGGAGAACTCTTTATTTTTATTTGTTCTGTAGTTTGGTGAACTCTTCTTTTTAGTATCCACCCAACTCTGATGTAATTTCACAATTGTTCAAATTTGTTTATTATTTAAGTATGGTAATTTTGTTAGTTGAGTTAAGATTTAGTTAGAATGAAACTGGACTACTGTAAATGATAAGACCCAAATTAAAATTAGAGCATTTAATCATAGGAATCAAGATAGTTAGTGGAATTTTCTGATTTTTACCATTAATTCCTGTCTCTGAGCTTAGGTATATAAGGTTGGCAGTGGTTTCTTTATACACCTTTATGTTTTCTTCTTCTTTCTCAAATTTTCCCTACAACTCTTTGAAAACTTAAGTTTAAAAAACCTTTTTGAAGTGAGGTTCGCAGTATTCAGCTAACTTATATGTTAGTACGACCTTATTGGTAATTACTAATGAACCCTAGCTTATTCTTTATGTCATTTACATGTTCTTCATTCTGCATGTATAAGTATTGGACTGTTGTGTGAGGAAGGAATCTTCCAGATTCTGGTATAAGTGTTGTGATTTTTGCATGCATGATCAAATTTAATAAATTGATGATTTGATATATCTAATTATCTTTATTTTATCTCTAAAAGATAACAAAGGTCCAAGTGATAAGGGAAAGGTACCTACTTTATATGTAACACCCAAAAATAGGGCTTAAGAGTTTTAGGGGTATTTTAGGGGTTATAGCCTTAATCTCTTCGAAATTTTATGACATGGTTTATCGATAATTTTTTACTATGGTTTTTAGATAATTAAATTAATTTCTGAAAAATGAATTTTAAATACCTTTCATTTTGAAAATAGGACTGATTTTTCATGGAGTCAAAGCTTAGAGTTTTTAAGAGGAAATTAGACTAGATTTTAAAATTCAACCTATTAAAACCCCACTTATAGCTAGTTTTCATGTTAGCTTTCTTTATTCAATTATTTTGCTGTCTCGCACTCTCCCAAGACTCTCCCAATCAATTTTTGATTTCAAAAATATAATATCTTGATTTCCATCAACATTCAAACCTTAAACCTCCATTATATACTAACAAAAACACCCAAAATTACCATTGATTTCTCCATTATCAAGCTTATGAGTTTTTCAAGTTTTCAATCAAATGCTCAATTTTTCATCAAATAAGGTAGCGATTCATCTTCAAATTAGTTTTAAATGTTATTTAGTCCTTAAAACTAAGTATTTAGCAATTAAACCGCATGTTTTAAATAAAAGTCGAAAATTGGATCGTTAATGGCAGATTTCAAGATTTTGGGCAAAAACATGGTTTCAAAGTGTTTTTCAACCTATTTTAACATGATTAGAAGGTTTCTAAACTTACTTTAAATTTTTCTTTAGGATTTCCAAGGATTTAATGAAGTTTTGTGAAAATAGCATAAACATGTCAAAAATTTTGACACCATGAATTGAGTAGTTTTTTGTAGTTTAAAGGTGAATAATTAGATGAATGGAATCAGTTTTAGGTGACAATATTAATTATAGAGGATGATATTAATTTTTAAGTTTGTTAGTTGAAATTTAAGTTCCATGAGAAATATAGCTTAGACTTGCATTTTTTGTAGGTTTAAGTGAGTATTTTACTGAATATTGATTGTGTAAATTGTAGAAGTGCCAGAACCATTGGAGCCTTCTTCGAGCAAGGGAAAAGGTAAGGATAAGCTTGTTTAAGCTTTCGGCTTTTCGATGAAAGCATAATCAGTGAGTGTTTGAATCGTTGCTAGTAGACACGATTCATAGTGTTAATTGAGAGCCTAGAAATAACCTAAACCCCTATCCTATGTTCTGGGAGTAAGCTTTCTATTTCCTTTATCTAATTTTGGCAAATTATGTGATTATGTGAACAATTGTGGATTGATTATTATGATGAGATATTCTATTATGAGACATGTGTGATGACTACTATGAATTTTGTTGTGGGCATGATATACATGCCAAAAGAAAATGATAATGATATGGTAATGATGCAAATATGTAATGAAAGCGAGTAGAATTTCGGTAATTATATATGTGTTGAATTTGGAAAGTGATATTTTTATGATAAGAAATATGTGAGAATAATTGTATGTGATATATGATGTATTGGTTTTAATGCAGACATATGTGGTCAAATATGTGATGGCTCAACCAGCATTATTGTGGCACTTTAAGTGCAACTAAATGTGAATTCGATAAGCATGCATTGTGTACAAGTTTGTGATTTAAATTGATGAACATGAATAGAGATGATGTGCATTAAATCTATAATTAAAACTATTTAATTGTGGATATTTTGGCCTTGTGACCTTATAAGATTGTTGGATATAGTTGCCATGCCCTAGGCTTTTGATTACTCACTAATATATGTCTTGTGAATTGGGTATTGAGGCCTTGGGTCATGATGGAGAGATAAGGGAATGTGAGCTAAACTCCGTTTAACAAGACATGTTTGGTGTGTTAAAGAGTGTTAGCTTTCTACTTCATTGTTGGGATGTGTTCAACTTTATGAGTCATTTGGTGTGTTGGAGATCCGTGTATCCGATATGTGGTGATAGAGCCCAGTTTTAAGTTTCATAGCATCAAGTGCCAAATTATCATAAAATGTACATATGCATAATATGATGTATGCCTAAATGGGTATATGGTCGCTAAGCAAATTATCGTTTAAATATGATCTTAATTGTTGTGGTAATACGATGTGAGATGGACGCTTAAACATGTGAAAATGTGCTAAATGAGTTGTTTTAAGCTTCATGAAAATGTTAGTATGTTCTTATAGAAAATTGCATATGTAATTATGGTTTGGATCGTTTCTATTTAACTTGTGAATGCATGTGAATATATCAGCTAGACTTGTGGGTTATTAAAGCATGTATACGTCTTTTAGTCTTGATGAATTATTATTAAATGAATTATAAATAAGTGACTTTAGTGTTATTACATGTAGGAGTATATGTTGGTTTTATGACATAATGAAACGTGAATATGTTATTTTGACTTAACTTGAATATGGTTTTGAACGTGTTGTAGCATGCTCTTGTTCAACCATTGATATTGTGTGTACATTGTGGTTATTTTTAGCATTCATTGAGCTGGTTAAGCTCACCCACTCCTTTCTTAAATCCATTGTAGATAAGTAGTGCCGGTGTCAGCAGTGTGGTCTTGAGGGGTGATCCAAGCTAAAATCTTTAGTTGCTATTAGTAGGTGTTATTTGTTTATTTTTGTTTTGGGAATAAAAGGCAATGTAGTAGATGTTATGTTGGCTTTTCTATGATTTTTTAGTTGTTTGCATGCTTATTATATATTGAAATTGTGGACTTGAAATATGATGTTGAGACTGATATTTGGGACATTTTGGTGTTAAATTTATGTGGTATTTGATGCATGATGTTTTGAACTAGTTTGGAATGGTCTATTTGATGATATATGTTGTGTTTTTAAGGTCTGGAACAGAGGTATCGATTTTTAGGTTTTAAAAACGATACCTCTATAATTTTTAAAGTGTAGGAAGTCAGTATTGTAGTTGGTGTTGATATTTTTCCACGAGTATCTATACTCGGGGTAAAATTATCAATACATTTTTAGTAGTACTGATATTTTTTGAAAGTTGGATTTTTAAGACAAGAAATATTAAGCTAATTTGGTATTGATTTTCCAAGCAGTATCAATACCACTTGAGAGCATTATCAATACCACTCTACCACTATTGATACATACGTAACAGTTTTGGGATATTTTGCTAAGCGATCTTAATACTTGTTTGGGGGTTATTTTATGATGGTACAATGTATGTTAGCATGTTTTAGACACCCTATAGTAAGTATGACTACAATTCGTATGAATGCCATAATAATAAAGGAAACAAAAAGATGTATGTTTAATAATGTGTCGACTTATATTGTATGCGATGTGAGACGGTTCTGTAGCATCCTATTCTTGGGCTTGGTAACCAGGTCGGGTATTGGTACGTGATATTCGTGACAGATTTTAAATATTTATGAATGAATCGTTCTTGAGGCTAACTTATTATCACGATTAACGCAAGTGTACCTATCGAACAGTAGTATAGTTCAGCAAGACCGAATTTTCGAACCCAAAGCAACCACGAGTACTAGTATTTACTTCCTTTTTATTATCTAGCCTAAAAATTAAGATGGTTTGGTTATCTAAACTAATTACTAAACTAAGAATGCACAAAAAGAAAATTTGGGAAAATACTTTTGGGAAAATTCGATTGATTAAGACAATACCTAAGGAAAAATCCACCTAGACTTCACTTGTTATTTGACTCTAAATCAGACGATTTATTCATTTGACTTGATCCGTAGAAATCCCTAAGTTATATTATTATCTCTCTCGAGACTAATAACGTCTATCCCTATGTTGAATAATTGAAATCTCTTTCTAATTAACACCCTAGAATTGCATTAACTCGATCTATGGATTCCCTTATTAGGTTTCACCCTAATCTGATAAAATCTTATAACACTATCTCTAGGCATGCAATCAACTCCACTTAATTATGACAAATTTACTCTTAGACAGGGTCTATTCCTCCTTTGAATAAGAACTTAACTTGAATCAATATCCTGGAATATCAAAACAAGAATTAAGAACACATACTTAAGAACAAGTCAAATATTTATCATATAATTCAAATAATAATAACAAGATCCGTCTTAGGTTTCATTCCCCTTAGGTATTTAGGGGGTTTAGTTCATACTTATGAAAGAAAACATCTCAAAAGCATAAATATAACAAAACATAAGAAAACCCAAAACTCCTAAAGGAACTTGAAGGGAGATCTTCAGTCTTAATGATGAATCTGGCTTCTAAGATGGATCAATCGGCCTTCGTTGAGTAATTAATTGCTTCCTACTATGCGTCTCCCTCTTAAGTGCCTTCTCAGGTGTTTAAATAGGCTTTTGAATGCCTAAGAGCCCTAAAAATTGGCCTTTTCGAATAGGACTATACTTGGGCTCGACAGGGACACGCATGTGTGACACGCCCGTGTGTGATTACTCCAGCCCGTGGTCAAGGCTGTTGAATAGGCACGACTGTGTAGTCTACCCGTGTAAGTCGTGCTTCAATCCTGCCAAATGGACACGGCTGTGTGGCACACTCGTGTGGGTCCATTTTCTTCGTTTTTAGCCTGTTTCTCGCTCTTTCTACTCTCCTATGCTCACCTAAGTATAAAATATGAAATTAAAGGATTAGAAGCTTTGAATTCACCAAATCTAAGGAGAAACCATTCATAAATGGGCTAAGCATGGGATAAAAATATGTATAAATTACGTTTATCAAATACCCCCACACTTAAGCATTTGCTTGTCCTCAAGCAAAATCCTCAGCTCACAATCAAAATAAATTCTTCTCAATTTATAATCCCTATTATTAAGATCTTAAAATAATCCATAAGTACTCATACATTGAAAATTCAACTAAAAGTACATCAAAGTTTCAAACATTCCAAGTTGAGCATTTTATCACGAAAACATAGGCGTCTCCCCTCATCTAAGTGATTACCTTTGATCAAAATATCGGAAAGTTTAACATCCTCACTAAAGATTCACTCAAATCACTCAAGGTGTTTAAGGACATCAATTAAAGCACTCATTAGTCAATATGAAAAGTTATTACCATAGGCTTGCTTGAAAATCAAATCTCCACCAATATATATTGAGCTGATACATCAATCAAAAAGGTCTTTTAGAGGGTTGTAATGTGGCTTTGGTTATGGGGTGTGGTCATAAGCTGAAAGAAGAGGTTAGAATCAAGATTGAATTGAAAAATTACCTAGCTAGAAAAATAACTAGTCATCAATGGAATACAAGTGAGCTTCTTCTCCAAATATGGAATTATCACTCAAGCTCAAAAATGACAAATTACTACTAATATGTATGTAAGTATTGTTGTTGTTGTTGTTTTTTTTATAGAACAAGTCAAATACATAAAGGAACAAAACATAGCTAAGCAATTTGTTCAAATCAAATCTCGACAAAAATAAGGATCAAATTAGGGGATTTCAAAAATAATGGGTTCTGGGTTAATATTGAGGGTAAATTAATTAATGGTTTGTTAGTCTCAAAGAGGGTTCACTAAGGGTTAATTATGGAGGTAGGCTTTTGTGGAGTGAGTGGGTTAAACCTAAGTGCCTTTATCATCTTGACGTATCAAATCAAATGGTGTGGTCTTGACATGCATAATCAAGCAAGTTCTAGAATAACAAATCAAAACTGACGCACTCATAATGAAAGTTAGCATGAAAGGAATAAAATATGCTCTAAAGACTCAAGGTCTCACAAAAATTATGGCTTTTTGATGTTTAAACTTGTGAATTTCAACTCAAGATAATACCTAAACTTAGGGAAACAACCTAAAAGTTTTTAATTCTTCAAAACTCGACTTATCATGCTTGATTCCCTAATGTCTTAAAGTTCAAACAATCAATGCATAATTGCCTATGTTTTAATTCAAGACATATCAATAAAAATCATAAATTAATTAAAATTCATTATAATAGTGATATGAGTAATTCACGTGAGAATAAAACAAAATTCAAGGATTTCTAATGATGACATAAAAGACCCCCCCACACTTAAGATGTACATTGCCCTTAATGTACAAAGATAGATATATTGAAAAAGATAGATATATAATCATAAGATAGGGAGAGAAGTGAAATTTCTTGAATGATTAATGGACTCCTTGAATTGGAGTTATGAAGAATAATCGGCCAAACCAATGATGAGAGTGGAGGAGGATACTCCGGTGGTGGTAGAGGTTCATTAGTCCATAAGTCCTGCGCCAAAAGAATATTTTATCTAGTGGTAGCTATAATCGTGGTCTAGCAGGACATGGCAATCATGGAGAACCTTTCCCAGTGGAGTTTTTTATTCCTATGCGATGATGAGCTTTGGGGCTCTTTATAACTGTGATAGAAGCAGAAACTTTTTAGGAAATATAATGAAGCATAATTACTCGTAATGAAATAGCCAAAACTATAAATTATTCAATAAAAATTATAAAAAATAATATTAAAATAATATTAAAGGAAAATGAAATAAAAAGTACTTAATTAAGATAAATAAAGATAAAAGTGAAAATAAAAAAATAAAAAAAAGTTTTTAAACATCGTCATCGCCAGATGGTTCGCTAGGTGGTGGTGGCGATGAGATGTGGAAGTGCTGACAAATCTAATGTAGAGTTGCATCAATGTGATCAAAGCGCTGAAATCATTGCTGCTCAAATTGTCTAAGGCGCTCAGAGATGTTAGAATATGAAGCCGCCGCATGAACTGGACGATGGATGGGTGGTGGCTGAGATGGTGGGTCCTCATGACGTGGAGGGACATCATCAGTAATGGCCTCTGGGTCCTCCTCCTCGGTGGACTGGACTAGGCGGTTCTGAGGAGGGTAGGTGCCACGTCGTTTCTCGATCATCCTCATATTTAGCATCTCGAGATGCCTTGTGGGGACATCTGGCCAATGAGAGTGAAGGAGGATGATTGTGCTGCTGTGTTGAGGAGCTCGAAGTGCCGAGCTAGTTGAGTCACATAAGGCCCGATAAAGTTGACCCCTCTCTTATATCACTCCGTCTGATGGCGGATAGCGAGGGCAATGTAGTAAGCAAGGTCGAGGACGTGCCCATTTGCCATGCTCCATAAGAAATAGGCGTCGTGGGTGGTGACGATGTCGGTGCTCTCTCGTCTCCCTGTCAGAGTGTGAGTCAAGATGGCGTGTAGATACCTCAAGAATGGAGGCAGAGCCAATGCCTTGGAGCGGTTAGGATTGTAGGTGGCCAAGGCAAGGATGAGGTCCCTCTAGCATTTTGTGGGGGAGTAGTGGATGTGGTGGTGGAGGATGTCAAATTCATTGTCGTTCATGAATTCTTTCGTCTATAGCCCTAGTGCAATCCCGAACTCAGGTACGTTCAAAAGGAGTACTAGACCACCAAGGCAGAACTGGACCGTTCCTGGATCATTGAAGTTTGTCATAACGGTCTGAAGATGGAAAGTCAAGCAGAGTTCTAATGGGAACTCGAGATACGTCGGCTTAACAATCTCAAAGAAGAGTCCCCACGGGTCAGTCGTTAGGAGGGCTCAGACCGTGTCACCCAAATGAATTTGTTCTAGTGCGGCCCAGTCAATGCAGCGGCCCACACCCAGGGATCGGGCCCGTAATATCTGATATAATTCCTCCTGGGGTCCAAAGGGAACTTGGAGGAATGGGTGCCTAATCTCCATGGTAGGACTCGAGAATGACGCTGCTCTTTTTCTCTTCTTTGAAGCGAGGACAGAGGTTTTCTTTCCTCACGAGGATGTCATAGTATATGCAAACGGAACAAGCTTGGGGCATCAGAATTGGTATTGTAGGCGGCACACGGGCGTGGGGGGTAGGGCGTGTGAAGTTGCAGTGGCTAGGGCTAGGGATTTTTAGGGAGGGAGATGATGAATAGTAAGGGGTTTATATAGATTTTGGAGCACACGACTGTAGGACAAACCCGTGTGGCCTAATTTTTTGCCCGTGTGTTTCGCGAATTTTGAATTTCGGCGCGTTTGACATTCGGCCCACGCCCGTGTTCTTTTGGCGTGTGGGTACACATAGCCGTGTCGCACGGTCGTGTCTTGCTTCGTTCGCTTCTCCCACGCTCGTGTACATAGGTCTATGCCCGTGTTAATTTGACAGGTTCGCGCACGGGTGATGGGTACCGGCATGTCGCACGCCCGTTTTAATTTGACAGGTTTGCCTACGGTTTCAAGGAACAGGCATGTCGCATGCCTGTGTTATTTTGGCAGGTTCACCCACGGCCATGTCGCACGGTCGTGGCGACTTATCGCTTCCCGTGTTGGGGAAAAAATTTTGCCCTGTTTTCATACAGCCTAATGCACACTCGTGTTTTTGACTGTGTGGTCTTTAGAAAGACTGTGTTCCATGATTCAGTTAGTATGTTATATGTTAAAAGCTAAAATTTAAAGAAATCAATACTGTTAGTGCTCAGGTTGCCTCCCGAGAAGCGCTTATTTATAGTCTAAGCTCGACTTACCTCTCTGGTGTATGATCATTGTGGCTCGAGGAGTTTACACTCCTCATCCCAACTATCAACTTTATCAACATAAGGTTTAAGACGAGTATTGTTTAGCTTAAATGTGCCAAATTTTGGATGTATTACCTTGACTTTACCGTATGGGAAAATACTGAGTACTGTAAGAGGAATTTCTTTATTAGGTTCAGAAGAAGCAGTGCGAGGATCTGCTGCATCTAGTAGTACTTTGTCTCCTACCTTAAGTTGATTTGGTGAGGTATTGAGTTTGTCCTGGCTCGATTTCGGTGTATTGGTGTTCTCAGTTTCTGTGTCTGCCATTCATCTAGCTCCTCGATTTGTAGCCTTCATTCTTCATAGATAGGTCCTTTTTTGTCGTTTGAACACAGCTCATATGTGTTCTTCGAAATTGTTTCCTACATAGAGGGTTTCACCATATGATTAGTACTAGTAGAATGATTTATACAACCACCTTCAATTTTTGATGTGTTACTCGAATTATGAGCTTGAAGGGTGATTGTTTCTTCTCCCACACGAAGTGTGAGTTCACCTGTACCAACATCAATAATGGTTCTAACAGTCGCTAAAAAGGGTCGTCCTAAAATTAAAGGTACGTTACTATCCTCTTCCATGTCGAGAACAAAAAAGTCTACTTGGTATATAAAGTTACCAATCTTAACAAGAACATCTTCAATGATACCCCTAGGAAATCTAATGGTTTTATCAGCCAATTGAATGCTCATCCTAGTTTGTTTGGGTTTCCCAAGACCTAGCTGTTTAAACATTTTATAAGACATAACATTAATGTTTGCCCCTAAGTCAGCCAATGCATTATGAACATTTAAATTTCCAATTAAATAAGGAATCGTAAAACTCCCTAGATCCTTCAATTTCTTGGTAGCTTATTCTGTAATATGGTTGAGCAAACTGCATTCTACTCCACATGCGATGCCTCATCCAACTTTCGTTTATTTGTTAAAAGCTCCTTTAAAAACTTGACTGCGTTTGGCATCTACTAAAGGGCTTCAATAAACGGTAAGTTAATATGTAGTTTCTTTAAAAGTTTAAGGAATTTACCAAATTGTTCATCTGATCGATCTTGCCTTGTCATATTGGCGTATGGCACATGAGGTTTATATTTTGTACTTAACAGCTTTGGGTTATTGTGGCCTACCTCATCCTTACCTTTCTTACCACCGTTTCTAGCCTTGGTTCTGCAACTAACCCTTCCTTATCTTGAATGGGAATTGCGTTGAGTTGCTCCCTTGGGTTAGATTCAGTGTTGCTTGGCAGGCTACCTTGTGGTCGTTCGAAAATTAAATTGGCGAGCTATCCAATCTGAGTTTCGAGCCCCTAGATTGATGCTTGTTGATTTTTGAGTGTCACCTCGATATTTTAAAAATGAGTTTCTGACACCGAGATGAATTTGGTAAGCATCTCCTCACGGTTCGGCTTTTTCTCCTGCTGGTATGGTGATTGTTGAAAGCCTAGAGGGGGTGGCGGTCTCTGATTTCCTTGGCCTCCCCATGAAAAATTTGGGCGATTCCTTCAACCTGCATTGTAAGTATTGCTATAAGGATTGTTTTGAGTTCGAGCATTGCTACCCATGTAATTTAACTTCTCGTTCTCCATGTTGTGGCCATAAGGTGGGTATTTTGAACTGCTCGATCCACCTCCATTTGCTTCACATTGTATTACTGGGTGTACCTATAAGGAACCAAGTAAACCATCAATTTTTCTATTTAATAATTCTACCCAATTGGAGAGCATGGTGACCGAATCGACGTTAAAATGCTGGCTACTTTCGTTGGCTTTTTCCTCATGACTTGCCACTGATAGTTATTCAGTGACATCTCTTCTATAAATTCATAAGCATATTCAGGTATCTTATTATTGATAGTTTCGCTAGCGGCTGCGTCGATCATCTGTCGAGTCAAAGGGTTCAGGCCATTGTGAAATGTTTGGACCTGTAGCCATAGTGGTAACCCATGGTGAGGGCATCTTCGCAAAAAGTCCTTCTATCTCTCCCATGCATCGTAAAGTGTTTCTAAATCAATCTGCACCAAAAGAGGAGATATCATTACGTAATTCGGTTGTTTTAGCCGGTAGAAAATATTTTAATAAAAACTTTTCGGTCATTTGTTCCCAAGTAGTGATTGACCCTCGTGGTAATGAGTTCAACCACTGTTTAGTTTCATTCCTCAATGAAAAGGAAAACAACCGAAGGTGAATGGCGTTATCAGAAATGCCATTAATTTTAAAAGTGTCGCAAAATTCTAAGAAATTCGCCAAGAGAGCTTTGGGATCCTCGTCCTGCAAACCATTAAAATGAACAAACTGTTGGATCATTTGAATGGTGTTAGGTTTTAGTTCAAAATTATTTGCAACAACAATAGGCCTAACTATGCTTGATTCAGTTCCTGTTAAAGAAGGTTTAGCATGATCATACATAGTGCGCGGAGCACGATTCTAATTAATAGCAATTGCAGGAGGTAACGAATTTTCTTGGTTTTTAGTCATCTCCTCGGTTGTGGTAGAAGTATCGTCCTCTTGCTCTTCCTCTATGTATCGTAAGCTTCACCTTATTTCTCTTCGATTTTTGCAAACTGTGCGATCGATCTCACTATCAAACAGTAATGGTCTTGATGGGTTTCTTCTGGTCATAAACTAGAAAAACCAGTCAGAAGAGAATAAATGAAGAATTAGAAAAGAAAATTAAAAACTAAAAATAAAAATAAAAATTTGAATTGCAAGATAAAATGGCTAAAGTAATAAAAATCGAGTGTTCCTAATATCCTAGTTCCCCGACAACAGCGCCAAAAACTTGGTACGTGGTATTCGTGATAGGTTTTAAAGATTTACGAATGAATCGTTCTTGAGACTAACTTATTATCACGATTAAGGCAAGCGTACCTATCGAACAGTAGTATAATTCAACAAGACCAGATTGTCGAACCCAAAGGAACCACGAATACTAGTATTTACTTCATTTTTATTATCTAGCCTAAAAATTAAGAGGTTTGGTTATCGAAACTAATTACTAAACTAAGAATGCACAGAAAGAAAATTTGGGAAAATACTTTTGGGAAAATTCGATTGATTAAGACAATACCTAATGAAAAATCTACCTAGACTTCACTTGTTATTTAACTCTAAATCAGACGATTTATTCATTTGACTTGATCCGTAGAAATCCCTAAGTTATATTATTATCTCTCTCGAGACTAATAACGTCTAACCCTAGGTTAAATAATTGAAATCTCTTTCTAATTAACACCCTATAATTGTATTAACTCGATCTATGGATTCCCTTATTAGGTTTCACCTTAATCCGGCAAAATCTTATCACCCTATCTCTAGGTGTGCAATCAACTCCGCCTAATTATGACAAATTTACTCTTAGACAGGGTCTATTCCTCCTCTAAATAAGAGCTTAACTTGAATCAATATCCTGGAATATCAAAACAAGAATTAAGAACACATAATCAAGAACAAGTCAAATATTTATCATACAATTCAGATAATAATAACAAGATCCGTCTTATGTTTCATTCCCCTTAGGTATTTAGGGGGTTTAGTTCATACTTATGAAAGAAAACATCTCAAAAGCATAAAGATAACAAAACATAAGAAAACCCAAAACTCCTGAAGGAACTTGAAGGGAGATCTTCAATCTGGATGATGAATCCGGCTTCTGAGATGGATCAATCGGCTTTCCTTGAGTAATTCCTTACTTCCTACTCTGTGTCTTCCTCTTAAGTGCCTCCTCAGGTGTTTAAATAGGCTTTTGAATGCCTAAGAGCCATAAAAATTAGCCTTTTTCAAATAGGACTATACTTGGGCTTGGCAGGGACACGCCCGTGTGTGATTACTCCAGCCTGTGGTCAAGGCTATTGAATAGGCACGGGTGTGTAGTCTACCTGTGTAAGTTATGCTTCAATCCTGTAAAATGGACACAGCCGTGTGACACGCCCATGTGAGGAAGTCCAAGCCGTGTTGATTTCCTACGTGGGTCTATTTTCCCCTTTATTGGACCGTTTCTCACTCTTTTTACTCTCCTATGCTTACCTAAGTATAAAAAAAGAAATTAAATGATTAGGAGCATCGAATTTACCAAATCTAAGGAGAAACCATTCATAAATCGGCTAAGCATGGTATAAAAATATCTATAAATTATGATTTATCAGGTATAGGGTGCTACATTTGGTGGTATTAGATTTCTAGGTTTATTAATTCTCAAACCTATGTGATTGTTCTGTATTTGGAGTTTTGAACCTCATGAGTCTAAATTTATTTGATTTCGTAAAATTTTTGATATAACTCTTATTGAGTGGCATGAGATTTCTTGAAATAGTTTGTTGAAATGCATGTGGTATTGGAACAGGAACACATTGCTTTAATCCTAAAGTTTCATTGCAGGAGCGAGACTTGGTGTAACACCCCAAATCCCTAAAACCCTGTTAGAATTGTTTTGTGTAATTGCAAAGTGAAAGTAGGTTTGGCTTAGTGATTTAATGCTCTGGGAGTGTCTGTGGAGCTATGGGTTCAAGTCCTGGCTTGAGCAAAATTTTGGTCTTTATCTGAATAAACCCTTGTTGGTTGCTAGTGGACTTTTAAATTAATATGTGTAGGACATGAAAAAGTAAACATGGTAGCCTAGTGGCAGGTGGCGTGTGGTGTGTGTAAGGAGTTTGAGGTTCAAATCTCTGCTCATGTATAAGGGAGATTATTTTTACTGCTTGCTTGGGGAGGTAGTAGTGGTTACTAAAACTCTGATAAGGGGATTTTGAATCGGTCAAGTGAGGGATTAGTGGAGAGATTTGTGGAGAGATAAGAGGAGTGGATCAAGGAGTGGGGGGAAGGTAGTGTTTGGCCAAATGTGGGAAGCTCTAGAATGCCAATTCGGTCATAGTTTTGTGTGTGCCATAATTGTGTTGTGTGATACTCTCTTTTTTTGTCAATTCTCTTCTAGTCTCATTTTTCATTTTGAGGTAGTAGTCGAATTGACCTTTTAGGGATATGTCATTTTCCTTCTCCTTTCTACTTTAAACCCTAATCGAATATCCTTCTGACCGTGGCAAACACTCTTCTCTTCTCTTCCTCTTATTCCCTTTTCTCAACATTTGTTGCCTTTTCCGTGTTTGGCTGAATACCTTGAGTGAGGCACTTTTCCTTTACTTCTTTCTTTTCTAGCCGATTCTTGCTGAGGTGTGCTATCGTAACTCTGTGGGTTTCTAGGTAAGTGTTTGTGGTTTGCTCCCTTAGCTGAATTCCATCTAATCTTTCCTTAAAGATTCGACTTCTATGCTACTTAGGCCAAATGGTTATTTTCTCTTCATCTTACTATAAGGTGGTGCTCTTCTAACACTTTACTGTGTTTTGTACATTCGTTGCTGAGGCTTGATTGCTGTAATTAAAGGTGTTAGGGCGATTACCCTTCTTCTACAAGTGGTACCTTCTCTATTGGTAAATACGTTAAATCTTAAATACAACTATACAGGACTGTAGAGTTTGATTAAGGGGTAACTATTTCATGTGAAGGTTGATGCTTTGGGAAGAATACGTGGACTTTAGGAGCAAGAAAGGTTCTACAATAGTTTGTCTGGTAAGTAGTGTGAATACGGTTAAAGTTTACTGCAAGTGCCATGGTCTTTGGATTAACCGTGAATATGACAGATGGTGGGTTTGTTGTGGTTGGTCGTATATGCGTTATCTACAGAGGGGTTAAGGCTATCTTTACATTACAGGTGTGTGAACACTATCGATTGATGTGAAACTGCAAAGGCTGAAAAGCCGAAAGGCTGAAATGCCAGAAAGTGGGTGATCGACACCACACGGGTGTGTGGGATCCCGTGTGACGGGTCATGTTACGAAACATGGTTGTGTGATTGACGAGATGGCCATGAGCGTTCTCATAGGCCAGAACGGAACTGGGCCAAATTGGGTCCAATGGGCTCATGGGCCCCACACGGAGGAATCACACCAAGTGCGGTAAATATCGAGCTAGGTTGTGTGAACTACATGGCTAAGGCTATTTTTGGTCTTGGTGGGCCAGATGCGCATGTGGGCCCACATAGGCCCGTATTAGGGGCTTGTAGGCCCATTAATACCATTTGACTAATAAGGTTGCACGAGTCGCCTAGACGACTATGGACATACTGTTGGGTCGGTAAGTATTGTTAGACCCTAATATGATGAAATGACCATTATACCCCTGTGCGGTAAATTGACTGAAATACCCCTGTATTATATATGATTGATTCTGAGCATGTTATTTCTGCATACACGTATGTTATTTTGTTGTATTATATGGAATGGGTTATATGATTTTGGAGGAAGTGTACTGAAAGGCTATAAGCCTATTACTGGCAATTCGGCTGCAAATACTGTTATAGTACCGAAACTGGTACGACTTGGTGTGTAGGGTTGGGTGGGTCGATTTTATACCCATATGGTATGTAGGGCTAGTACGGAGTTGGTGTGTAGCAGTTGGATTGGGTAGGACTCTTTTCTGAATACTGTACTAAAATAGGCTAAGGCCCAGACTGCTACTATTACTAGAAAAGGGGCTAAGGTCCTAACTGGATTAAAGAGGGCTTAAGCCCAGATTGCATTTCTCTGATTATCTACTATTTTGGGATTTCACACACTGAGTTTTCGTAAGCTCACCTATCTATTATCTGTGCAGGAAATCCCTAGGCGTAGATGGATCGAGGCGACGGAGGACTCAGAGGTGGCCATTCGATGTAGTACTTTATTATTGAATATAACTAAGATTTTATTTTTCTTTTTGGGTTTTTTTCTTTGTAATATGGCCTTTTAAATTTTATTTTATTTTGGGTATTTTATTATTCTATCTTACCTGCTAGTGATAGGGCTCGGGTTTTCAAGAAAAAAAACAAACAAATATTTTTCTGAAGTCATAACGTTTATGCAAAACATTTTAAAAACTTCCATAACAAGCATGGTTTTAAAGCTCATTAATAAACCTCTATCCCTAACGTTTTACTTAAACGACGTGAGTTTTCAAAATAAACTAGGCCTCATATCCCTTTGTTAAGACCCAATGATCTTTTTTAAAAGAATGAACCTTTTGACAACTCGTGTTCTGAAAAGCACTCCAATGTGACATCACAAATTCGGCCATAACGTCTAGGCCGGGTTTGAGGTGTTACACATCATCTCCTTGCCACACACACCTTTTGCTTGTTTGTTTGTTTGCTAAAGGTGTCTAATAGCTATGGAATCTTAGATTGGAGGTCCTTAAGTGGAAATTAACCAATTATTGAGTTAATGGATGATAATGGCTTGGCATTTAGTGAAATAATTAATGTTCATTAATGTTAATTAATTAATTTAGAAATTAATGTTAAAATAAATGAAATAAAACAAGGCATCATCCTTTTCTTCTCTATCTTCAATTGAAACTAGGGCAAAGAGAAGCCATTTTCATCCTTTACATTCAACCAAGCTTGTGTATGCAATTGGTGAGTGATTTTTGTCCCGTTTTTAATGATTTCTATGTTTTTGAGATCATTGCAACTTAATCTAGCTATCCCAAGGACTAATTTGCTAAATTGATAAAGGTTTAGGGTTTTACCATTGATGAATGTACATGTATTTTGATGTGTGATGATAGAAAATGTATGCTAGGGACATGTGATTTTTGGTAAAATTTCTAGTTAGGGATTAAATTGGGAAATGTGTAAATTTGTGGTGGAAATGAGAAATAAATGAAAATTTTTGGGTTGCTAGGGAATTAATTGATATTCGGCTGTAATTGGTTGAAATTGAATTGCATGAATTTGTATTTTTATGAGATAAGGACTAAACTGTAAAAATGTTGAAATATTAGGGGAAAAAATGTAAAGTTGTCATAATGTTTTTTTGGGCTAAATTGAATAGAATGATAATTAAATAAGTTAAATTTGATTACATATAGATCAAGAAAAGCAAAGTTTGGATCTAGATCGGGGGAAAAGCAAAGTATCGGACTAGTCGATTCATTTCGTCCTTTTTGTGAATCAAGGTAAGTTCGTATCGTAATAAGCATTATTGTATTTGTGTTTTAAATGCTTTATATTTGAATTATTGATGAATATGATTGTACGAAAATGTTCGACGAAGATTCGACAATGAGAAATGCCAGTTGAACCTTAGGAGTATATTAGGATACAAATGACATGTCATTAGGGCTTATGTGATTTGGGTGCTGGTTCGTACGTCCTACTGGTGGCTGAGTTATCCGGCATGTGTTGCGGATTCTCGTCACCGTGTAGCTACGTCATAACCATCAACTTGTGTGAGCAGACCCATTGATAGCTCGAGACTGAGCATTATATGAGATATAAGATTGAGATAGCTTCGGCTATGTATTTGGCACTTAGGGTGTGAGATTCTCTGGTATCCGATATTATTTTGAATGATTCAACTGGTATATCGAGGATATGGATGGGTATGAGATTGATACGATTCGATATAGGTATGTACATGAACCGTACAAGCATTGAATCAAAGAAACTTGTGAATATCATATCTAACCTTGTGAATGAATATGTGATAGGTTTGTGGATCAATATGAGATTATATTATGATATGTTTAATTGCATAAATTGTGCATGTATGGTAAGTTGAGTTTATTACTATACGAACTTACTAAGATTTATAGCTTACTTTGTTTACTTTTCTGTGCTTTATAGTGTAATCGAAGCTTGCTCGAATTTGGGAGTCGTTGGAGATCTCATAACACTATCAAGATTTCACTTTGGTACTTCTGAACTTATGTATTTAGTTATATGGCATGTATAGGAGTTATGGTCATTTTGGTATATAGTTTGGTAATGGATTTAGCCATTTGCATTGGCTTGTAAATTATAAATGTTTGTTATGTGTATAGCCATGTGACTTGGCTTATTTTGATATACTTGGTGATGTATATATTTGTGCAAATGGCCTTTTGTTGTGTGGGAGATAATTTTCATTTATATGCTTGTTGTGAATTGGCATTATGGATGTCAAATGGATGAAATTGGAAGTTGATATGCTTATGGTTTTAGGCAAGATAATATATGTATGAAGTTAATCATTTAGGTAAAATTGTGAATGGGAATGGCATGTTTTGCATAGGCAAGTTATGATGTTATAAGCATTATAGTTTTTGGTAGGAAAATAGCATGAATTAAACTTGATTGAGATTGGTTGGAATGCCAATTTATGCCATGTTATGTGTCATTTGGTTCGTGTAGGTGATTAAAAGTTTGGGTGAGAAAAATGGCTTGGCAAATAGCCTATTTTTCTCCACATGGGCAGAAACATGGGCATGTGTCTCAACTGTGTGTGACAAACAGTCAGGTGACACGGCTGTGTGTCCCCTGGTGTTTAATCAGAAACCAAGTCAGTATGCTCTACAAGGGCATGTGACTTGGCCGTATGGCATAAGTCAGCATACCATACAGGTTTGGCATGGCCTGGCACACGGGCATGTGAAGCCATTTCGATGGGCACACAGGCTGGTCGCATAGGCGTGGTTGGTCGTGTGACCGAAGTCAGGGAGTTACACAAGGTTGGACACGGGCTAGGACACAACCATGTGATCCTATTTCGAATGTCCACATAGCCTGTGACATAGGCGTGTCTTTGGCCGTGTGAGACACACAGCCTGGCCACACGGGCGTGTGTCCCCTGTATTTTGTAAAATTTTGTAAGTGTCCCTTGTATTTTGTAAAATTTTCTAAGTGTTCCAAGAATTTCTTGAGATATCGGTTTAGTCCCAAACCACTTCTAAAGCATTTTTGGGCTTCGTAGGCTCGTATTAGGGAAAATATAAATGATTGTGAATGATTTATATTTGGAATTGAAAAATGTATGAGAAATGTATGTTTATTTATTTAATAAGTCGGTAATGCTCCATAACCCTATTCTGACATTGAATACGGGTGAGGGGTGTTACAGTTTGTGTGTATGTTAGAATGAGTATTTTTGTCTTGTGATCATGTAACGTCCCAAATTTGTTAGTGATTTAATTGTGTGTTCCGTCGCATGTGGCTTGCTTGCTTTGATGGTTACGGGCGTCCTAAGAGGTGTGAGAAGTCCTGGGTTCAAACTTGGGCCTTAGCAAAATTTTTGGGTTTTTACTGAATTAAACCCTTGCTGTTAGATGTTGGGTTTTTATTTAAATTGGGGGGGAGGTTATGTTATAAAAAAACGTGTTGATCCAGAGGATAGGGGCGTGTTACTTATGGCAAGGGACTCGGGTTCGAGTCTTTCTACGCTCAAGGGGTGTTTTTTTTTTGCTACTGTGCCGTACAGGGGTTTTTTGTTAGTAGGATTCTGATGCTGTTGGGTGGTTGAGAGTATTGAGGGGAGTGGGGAGTTGTAGCCGAATTCTATGAGTGTTGTCGGGAGAAAAGTTAGGTGTTTTGAATGGATATGGATAGTGTGTTGTTGGAGAGTTTGAGGAGGCAAGTGAGGGGTGTATTGGTGCCGTACAAGGACTCTAAATAAAAGGGAATTTGGATGGAGTGTGGGGTAGGGTTCTTTTCTTCATTTAGTGTGTAACCGAATTTCTTTTCTTTTGGCTCATTTGCATTTTTAGTTGGCTGGTCGATTTTGTTTGGTATTCTTTTGGTACTTTTGTTTCGCACTTATGGTGCTATTTGGAACTCCCTTTTGTCTATTGGTTAATCAACATCTATCACTATTCTTTCTTTCTGACCCTCTCGTGATTGTACCTTTGTTTAGGCCGAACCTTGTTTACTCTATCCCTCTCTCTTTTGAACTATGGTCGATTTCCTCATCATCTTCTAGTGTCACTTTTGATTGTGGTTTCTATTTTCTTCCTCTTCAACGCTACCCCTCTTGACCGAATATGCATACTTCCTTCACCTTTCTTTTCTTTTTCCCCCTTGATCAAATTTACCATCTCCCTCTTTTGACTCTAGTGTTCATCGAAGTTGTTCCGATCTATTTGGCTTGTGGGACCAAACTTTCCATCCCTTTTGGTTGCGGTTGGTGTTGTTCTTCAAACAAGTCGGTAAGTACTTTTTGCACTGCTCTAAGCCGAATACTTTTTACTTTTTTTACTGCTCTAAGCCGAATACTTTTTTCCTTCTTGCCGATTCTAACCCTCTTTTCCCTTGGTTTGGTGTTCCTTGCGAGCTCTAGGGCTTCTTGGAGAGTGAAGATATTGCTAGTGATTACTGAGCGGTTGAACCCTTCACTCCTTACTCAAACAAGGTAATGTTGTTTTCGATTATGGGGTTCAAAGGATGCGTGACTTGTTTAAGAAGGGGTTGGCTGAATGCCTATTTCCTCTTATCTTTGGGTTATGTTTTCAATATGTCGTATTTTAGTCTCGTGACATGTGTTTTGGTCATCATTAATGGGTTATTGTCAATGCAATTATTCGATTAAGGGACTAAGCCAACTTTCATCAGCAGTTCTTGCGGAGCTAATTATCCTTTGATTAGCAAGTATTAGGTCTTACGATAGTTGGGATTAAGAAGGGTGATTAATCCTAGTGTAAATCGACTAACGGATATCATGATTGAATGTAGGTTTGGGGAACGCTTGGCCTAGGCCGACTTATCGCAAAAAGGTATGTAATCACACTGTTATTAGCATAGATTGGAAAAAGCCGAAAATGTACGACTGTTAACGCTACACAAGCGTACGCACACTCGTGCAGTGAGGTGAATGCACGAAACGTAGGCAATCGATTGAAAAGGCCGCCATGATTGATTTCATGGGCTTAGGTCGATTTTTGGCCACGATGGGCCGAAATGGGCTGTGTGGGCCCTAAGGGCTCATGGGCCCCACACAGGTAAACTGTACAGATGTGTGGAGATTATTAGGCTGGCTGTGTTGTTTACACTGCCAAGGCCATTTTTGGGCTTATTGGGCTACACAATTGTGTAGGCCCACATGGACTGTATTATGGGCTTGGGCCCATTATCACTGTTTAATTTGTTAAGGGTGCACTGGTCGCACGAGACGACGGTGGACCTACTGTTGGGTCAGTGAGTACACCCAGACCCTAATTTGTGTTATGAATATTATACCTCTATGAGGTAAATGATTGAAATACCCCTATGTGAGATATGAATGTTGAGCATGCCATCTTAATTATATATGTACATTATATTATGTTGCATTGCATGGGGTGGGACATATGATATTGGAGGAAGGTACTGAATGGCTACAAGCCTATTACTGGCAGCTCTGCTGTAAATACTGTTAGTGCCGCAACTGATACTATTTTCAGTGTAGGGATGGGTGGGTCGATTTTATCCCCACATAGAGTGTAGGGTTGGACGGGGTGGAGTGTAGAGGATGCATGGGTAGGACCTTGTATGCATCTTGGATATTATACTGAAGTGGGCTAAGGCCCATACTAATACTGTTACTGCATCAGGCTAAGGCCCACACTGATATTGCGATCGATATGGGCTTAGGCCCAGACTGTTAAGCACTGTATGTTTGACTGCTTGATAAATTAGGATTACACACTGAGTTTTCATAAACTCATCTTTTTTTGCCTATCTGTGCAAGTAATCCTTAGGCAGGTCGGTGCTGCGAGGGACTCGGAGATGGCCACACCACTGTCTATGTTTCGTTTTGGATTTTTGGAAAAAATAGTTTTACTTGGGTAAATTTTATGTAATAAGGCTGTTTTAAGTTTTATTTTCATTTGGGAACTTATTTAAATTGACTTATAACTGTTAGCAGTAAGACACGGGTTTTAAAAAAACTAAATGATTTTAAACTACCAAGCTACACAACTTGTTTTAAAAGCTTCCGCAACGAACAAAGTTTTCAAAGTGTAACAACGATTTAGATTGAGTCATGTTTTGATAATCAAACCTATAAATTAACAAATGAACAAATAAGTTAACTTCTCTTAAAGAACACAAATGAGGTTTTAACACAAATGGACTTTTTCAATAAAACTACGCTTTTCAAAAATCACTCCAATGTGACATCACAGATTTAGCCATAACGTCTAGGCTGAGTTTGGGATGTTACAGATCAATTCCTTATTTTCGTTAGTAGAAATAGGTTCTACGCTTTCATAAATTTTGAGTGACTTAGCTAATAGGTAGAGAATCTCAATAGAGACTATTGAATTAAAAAAATGATTACGAGTTCTTTAGACGATTGTGTCGTAGTGAATAGAGGAAACTGTTAGGAAAGTTATCGTAGAATAGTTTGTGGTAGTGGTAGAAACATTAAGAAAAGCAATATGAAGTTAGAAAGAATAGGAACCAGACTGCATCGTGAAAGTGTGATGGTCATTTTAGAAGTAGAAATAGCATATTTTTTTATTAAGCAAGTGATGTGTTAGCAGGGAATTTCAAGGACGAAATTCTTTTTAGAGAGGGGGTTTGTAACACTAAAAAATAAGACCTAGGAGTTTTAGGGGTATTTTAGGGATTTTCCTTAGAGTGTCCACAAATTTGCAATATTGTTTATCGGTAATGCTTTATACTATGGTTTTTATAAATTTAAATCAATTTTTGAAAATGAGTTTTAAATACCTTTAATTTTGAAAATAGGACTGATTTGTAAGAGAGTCAAAACTTATAGTATTTAAGAGGCAATTAGACCAGATTTTAAAATTCAGCCTATTAACCTCCCACCTATAGCTTGCTTTCACGTTAGCTTTCTTCATTAATTGTTTTATTGTCCCGCACTCTCCCAAGACTCTCCCAATCGATTTTTGATTTCAAAACTATAATCTCTTGATTTCCATCAACATTCAAGCTTTAAACCTTTATTAAATACCAAGAAAAACACACAAATTACCATTGATTTCTCCATAATCAAGCTTGTGAGTTTTTCTAGTTTTCGACCAAATGCTCGATTTTTTGTTAACTATGGTAGTGAATCATCCTCTCAGTATGTTATTTAGTCTTTAAAACTAAATTTTTGGCCATTCATTTGCATGTTTTATATAAAGCCGAAATCAATAATGGTGGATTTTGGGTAAAATCATAGTTTCAAAGTGTTTTACAACCTTTTTTAACATGATTAGAAGGTTTCTAAACTTACTTTAAAGTTTCGTTAAGGATTTCCAAGGATTTAATGAATTTTCGTGAAAATAGCCATAAAGTTGTTGAAAATTTTGATACCATGAATTGAGTAGTTTTGTGTAGTTTAAAGGTTGAGAATTAGTCCTAGGTTAATAATTAGATGAACAAAATTAGTTTTAGGCTAAAAGATTAAGTATAGAGGAAGATATTTGAGTTTCAAGTTTGTTTGTCAAAATTTCAATTTCTTGAGAAATATAGCTTAGACTTGCACTTTTGGTTCATTTAAGTGAGTCTTAAGCTGAATATTTCTTCTATTAATTGTCTGGTTATTAAGTGTGAAGCACTGGAACCGTTGGAACCTTCTTCGAGCAAGGCGAAAGACAAGAAAAAGCTAGTTTAAGCTTTTGGCTTTTCAGCGAATATATAATCGGTGAATGTTTAGAATCGCTGCTAGTAGACACAATTCATAGTGTTAATTAGGAGGTTAGGAATAGCATAAACCTGTATCCTAAGTTTCAAGTGTAATATCCTGATTTTGGGCCTAGTCGGAATAGTGGTTTCGTGACCACAAAATCCGAGATAGAAATATTTATTTTATGATTATTTTAAGGTCTATGATATGATTGCATGATTGTGTGAAATTTTCGTGAAGAAATTTTATGCATAAAGTGCTTAAATTGAAATTAGGGACTAAATCGAATAATTTGCAAAACTTGTATTCTAGAAGTTTCTAGTATGAAATTGTTTTGAAATATTAATTAGGAGGTCTTAAATAGAAATTTTACCAATTCCTAAGTCTATGGAAAAAAGTTGGACATCGATGGAATTTTTGGAAAGTTTAGTAGTGAGGGCATTTTGGTCATTTAGGGGTAAAATGAATTAAAATACAAAATTAAAAGCCAATTTTGCTCATCTTCAACCCCATGGCCGAATATAGCAAGGAGAAACCATGTCTAGGATTTTTCAAGCTTCCAAGCTCGATTGTAAGTCCATTCTAGCCTCGTTTTTAATGATTTTTACGTTTTTGGAGTCCCGGTAGCTTGATTTAGCTTATGCTAGCAATAATTTAACCTAGGGTTTATATTTGGAAAAATACCCATAGGTGAAATTTGTGTATTTCAGTGTTTTATAATAGAATATGAGGTTTTAAATTATGTTAGACAACTTGTGCTACTCGGTTTTAAGTGAAAACGAGAAAAAGGGCTTAATCGGTAAAAATACCTAATAGTCATAAGTACATGTTAGAGTGAGAATTTGATGTTTCCATAGAAGGGAAAAATGATCAGCATGTCATAAAACATAAGAAAATAGGCTGAAGTTTAATTTATGAGCTTTGGGGAAAAAGTGTAAATATGCAAAAGTTTAGGGGCAAAATTGTAATTTTTCCAAAATATGATTTTGGGTCAATTTGAATAATGTGAGTCCTAATTAGACTATATTTTAAATGATAGAGCAAGGAAAACTGAAATTCGGGCTAAAATAGGGAAAATATCAAGTTGTGGACGAAATGGTAAAAGTAGCCATTTTCGCATGAGGTAAGTTCATATGTAAATGTTAGTAACATAGTTATTGTTTTAAATGTTTTAATGTTATTTAAATGATATGATAATTATTATGAAATATCATACTTGTGACAATTGCTTGATAATATGTCAAATTATGTGATACACTTGGAAAATGTGAAATAATACCGAGTATCGGTATCGACATTCCATAGAAGATGGTTGAGACATATGATTGGCAAAAATGTCCCGTTGAACCTTAGGAATGGATTAGGATACAATTGACATGTCACTGGGATATTTGGGCATCCGAACTCGTTGAGTTGAGTCCGAGTTCACTTATGGATGCGAGCGTCCGAACTCGTTGAGTTGAGTCCGAGTTCGAGAGATGTAACTAGGCATCCGAGCTCATTAAGTTGAGTCTGAGTTCACTTATGGATGTGAACGCCCGAGCTCATTGAGTTGAGTCCGAGTTCACTTATGGGCGGGTTACATGGTAGCTTGGCTACATATGTGGCACTTATGTGCAAACTTTCCATGTATCCGAATTATATTTCGATGTGTTCAACGGGTAAAGTTCTACTGAAATGGAGGAATACTCAAGATGAAAGGGACGTATTGGCAAGTGTTGTGAAATGGGTACTTTGAACAAGTATGTACTTAACCCTCGGGTTGAAAAATCGATATAACAACAATATGGTAAGATGATAAATGAAAATGTGATATGAATGTCTTGGTGATGATTATGCAAATGATGTTTTATGTTTGCTTATATGGTTATGTTACTTGCTATTTGCATGTGAACTTATTAAGCATTTATGCTTACTCCCTCCGTTTCATTCCTTGTAGTTTTGACAAGCCAGCTCGGAAATCGGGAACGGTCGGAGGCTCGCTCACACTATCCGTATACCATCTTGGCATAATGGCTTGTATATTTTGAGTATGGCATGTATAGCATTATAATCATTTTCTATATATGGCCTTATGATATGGTTATTGAGTGGTATGGAAATGCTTGGTAATGATTAGCCATTGGAATGGCTAATCATGATCATATTTGGTGTTATGTATGTCAAATTGCTAGCTAATCCATGGAAACCATGAAATAGGTAAAATTTACCATAAAATAGATTCAGACAGCAGTAGTGATGTGAATTTGAAAAATCACTAAAAATAGTAGAAATGGAATTAAATAATTAATAAGTTATGGAATCGAAGCTTGATGAGTCTATTTTCATATGGAGAAGCGAAACAGGTATATGAGCTATATTTTATGAGATGTTTAAATTTTTGTGAAACAGGGCCAGAGCGATTTCTGGATCCCCTATTCTAACTTTGGAAATTCACCATAAATTTTACAAAGATAATTAGAAGTCATTCTTTATATGTACAGATTCCTTATTGAGTCTAGTTTTATTAGATACAAACGGCATAGTCATTGAAGCTCTGTACAGGGAGATATCTGATTCGTAATACACAGAGGTCAGAGTAGTCAAACCCTGAAATAGGGGAGAATTTAACTAATAAACTGTACTAATTGGCCCGACTAAAAATTATAGAAAAAAATTAATAGATAGATATATGAGTCTAGTTTCAGGAAAAATTTACAGAATTGGATTTTGAGTTTCGGAACTCGAGATATGATTTTTAAAGCGACTGTGATGCAGTTAGCCAACTTGTCTGGAAATTTTAAAATGAATTGTATGAGCTGTTTAAGTAATGAATTAAGTTCGTTAACACCTCGTGTTCGACTCCGGCAATTGTCTCGGGTACGGGGCGTTACATTTAGTGGTATCAGAGTAGGTTTAGTCGGTTCTCGGACCAACCTAGCATGTGTAAAAGTTTAGCTATACATGCTACTGATCTGTGATAGTGTGATGTCTTCCGACGCGTATGAGTACCGTCCTATTTAGACAGGGTACTCTCCAACAGAGCTGTGCTGACCATGTTCAATGTTATGTGAAGGTATTTGAGTAAAATTATGATAATGATAAGTCTCGGTTCAGAAAAGTATGAATAAAGGTTTATGATACATATGTGATAAATATTCATATTTGCTTAATGCTCATATGATGTAGTGTATGTGGCTTACTTGATAAGATGAACGGAATATTGGTTCAGAAAAGTATGAATAAAGGTTTATGATACATATGTGATAAATATTCATATTTGCTTAATGCTCATATGATGTAGTGTATGTGGCTTACTTGATAAGATGAACGGAATAAATAGAAAGTAGTAGAGGTATGAATGAAGGTCATAATATTATGA
The DNA here is from genome assembly GCF_007990345.1 of Gossypium hirsutum. NCBI lineage: Eukaryota > Viridiplantae > Streptophyta > Magnoliopsida > Malvales > Malvaceae > Gossypium > Gossypium hirsutum. Next base: position 47,596,936 of record NC_053431.1, on the reverse strand, counting down.
TACGAGTGAAAATGTCCTTGTCTTGATTTGGACGTCGAATGTTGATAAACGTTAATGATATATAATTTTTATGAGATAAAGGATTATAATGAAATGAACTTATCTATGTTAAATTGTTGGACTGAAGTATATGATTGTAATGATATGTACATGATGATGCACGAAATGAAAGTTGTGATTGTGATGCAAATATCTATGTTTGTTTGGCCTTATATAATGTCATGAGCATGAATTAATTTAATTAAATGATTGGATAAGTAAAGCTGTCTAGAAAACATAGAATGTATGCATAAGTATATTGTCTAAATGGGACAATAGGAAAATTGGTGTAAGCCAACATGAATGAATGACATGATTTTGATGATGTTACTATGATGATGGAAGTTGTGTCATATGTGTATGTATAAGAAAGTCGAGTCAGAGGTCCTACAACCCCTCCCCCTTATGTATAAGAAAGTCGAGTCAGAGGTCCTACAACCCCTCCCCTTACCAAAGTGGTACTTATTATGGAATTTCATGAGATTTGTATTGAATAAGTTTCCGGTTGAGAACCCAAAGAGTACAGTGATAGAATAATTATAAGTATGATTAGAGATTGAAAATGAGCTGATAAGTAAAGTCAGAGCTAGTAAAGTATCGGATTGACGTAAATATTATTGGAGTTATGCACTGTCCCAGTTAGAAAAGGAATTCTCCTTGGTAAACCGAATTACTCAGGTGCAAGGTCGAGAAAAGTGTAAATCAAAATTTATTCAGAATTGGCCTTCTTTAGTGAATGGTTTAATATGAAATTTGTGACAGTAGAACTAGTTGGGGAAATGATAATTGACATGTGAACTATCTGAGTGTGACAGTTGACTGGACAGATTTAGCAATCTCTTTTGAGACGTTCTATGTGTTTACCCGTTCTCAAAAATATTTCTATGGCTATTGATCTTCTGAATAAATTCTTGTTATATGGGAATGTCTTCTAATTCTGGTGTTGGATGAAAGCATTGGTAGTCTAACTAGTTTATAATTTATATTGCTCTATTTCATCGGGTATTCTATTTCATTTCATCTGATAAGAATTGATGAGAGAATATGTATGATATTATGATTCTGTTTCTTCTACTTGATGCTTCATCTGATATATATGTATGGGAAGATATATTGATCTTGTTATATTTGATTTCAGTGGGATTAAATGATGTTTTCTTCTGGACTTTCTTTCTTTGAAAAATTATCGGGGTATTCCGTATTTTCTCTATGAGTTTGGTTTTCGATTCTCCAGCATAGTATCGTATCTTGGGTTTCTTTATCCTGGATCTCTTTATTCTGGATTTCTTTATTCTGGGTTTCTCTATCTTGGATTTCTTTATTCGGTTTTCTTGTTATCTTTGTTCCATAATTTGTCAATTACGACTCATGTTCGAAGTGGGTTCTTCAGCTCGTGATAATCATGTAAAATATGACTATACTTCTAATTTGATCTTAGTAATGTGGTGATTTTAGTATTGGGATTTTTTCTAATTTCTGTGTAAGGATTTGACATCAGTAAAGGCATAGGTGATAAAAGCGCGAGTTTCAGTCGGTATGGAAAATTATTTATTTGAAAGATTTCATGTATTATGTCAGGATTATTTTTCCCAAGTCTGATAATATAATTTCATTTTGTACGGATAAAAGAGTAAATAGTTTGAACGAGAAGTGTATATTTATTAGAAAAGAGTTGGATATTAGTTTAAGTCACTACGAATGATAAGGTTTCCATCTTGTGAAAGCTGAAAAGTTTATTACATGTTGACAGAGTTCGGATAGATGAGAATATTGGTAACCGAAGCGTCTGAACTAGACTAGTCTACATTGAACAAAGACTTCCTGACTTTCAGTAATGTATTGTTGTATGAATTGTGATGTGTTTCAAGACAGTGAGGTAATGTGATAGTTTAGAGCATCCGATGTTACATAAAATCGGAGTTGTTAAAGGGGTTAAAGCCGAGCATTGGGATCTATCAAAATTATCCTTGTCAGTGTTGATATTGGGATGGAAATGAGAAGGATTATTCGTGAGGCCATATCAGAATTATTTCTATGGCGGAAAGAGGAAAATGTGATGTATCCTATTGTTAAATGTTTGGCGAGATCTATAAATCATATCTGTATTGAATGAATTCCTACTCATCAGATTCATGGAATTTCAGGTCTCTTTGATTGTTGGATTTCTTGGAATTCCGGTCTCCATTAAATCAAGTTGAGATACGGGTTTTATGTCATGATATCATGGGAAACTGAGAAGGGTTGAAAATTTAAGAATAGTTGAGAGTTGAGACTGTAGGCTTTTAGATCATATGAGAAATTGAAGAGATGTATTGGAGGTACAGTCTAAGTGCAAGTTCTTCGGCACTGAATATGAGATTAAAAGTGAAGACCACTTTTCTGGTAAGATTTTCGGGGACGAAAATCCCTGAAGCGGGGAGAGCTGTAATATCCTGATTTTGGGCCTAGTCAGAATAGTGGTTTCGTGACCACAAAATTCGAGATAGAAATAATTATTTTATGATTATTTTAAGGTCTATGATATGATTGCATGATTGTGTGAAATTTTCGTGAAGAAATTTTATGCATAAAGTGCTTAAATTGAAATTAGGAACTAAATCGAATAATTTGCAAAACTTGTATTCTAGAAGTTTCTAGTATGAAATTGTTTTGAAATATTAATTAGGAGGTCTTAAATAGAAATTTTACCAATTCCTAAGTCTATGGAAAAAAGTTGGACATCGATGGAATTTTTGGAAAGTTTAGTAGTGAGGGCATTTTGGTCATTTAGGGGTAAAATGAATTAAAATACAAAATTAAAAGCCAATTTTGCTCATCCTCAACCCCATGGCCGAATATAGCAAGGAGAAACCATGTCTAGGGTTTTTCAAGCTTCCAAGCTCGATTGTAAGTCCGTTCTAACCTCGTTTTTAATGGTTTTTACGTTTTTGGAGTCCCGGTAGCTCGATTTAGCTTATGCTAGCAATAATTTAACCTAGGGTTTATATTTGGAAAAATACCCATAGGTGAAATTTGTGTATTTTGGTGTTTTATGATAGAATATGAGGTTTTAAATTATGTTAGACAACTTTTGCTACTCGGTTTTAAGTGAAAACGAGCAAACGGCTTAATCGGTAAAAATACCTAATAGTCATAAGTACATGTTAGAGTGAGAATTTGATGTTTCCATAGAAGGGAAAAATGATCAGCATGTCATAAAACATAAGAAAATAGGTTGAAGTTTAATTTACGAGCTTTGGGGAAAAAGTGTAAATATGCAAAAGTTTAGGGGCAAAATTGTAATTTTTCCAAAATATGATTTTGGGTCAATTTGAATAATGTGAGTCCTAATTAGACTATATTTTAAATTATAGAGCAAGGAAAACTGAAATTCGAGCTAAAATGGGGAAAATATCAAGTTGTGGACAAAATGGTAAAAGTAGCCATTTTCGCATATGAGGTAAGTTCATATGTAAATGTTAGTAACATAGTTATTGTTTTAAATGTTTTAATGTTATTTAAATGATATGATAATTATTATGAAATATCATACTTGTGACAATTGTTTGATAATATGTCAAATTATGTGATATACTTGGAAAATGTGAAATACTACCGAGTATCGGTATCGACATTCCATGGAAGATGGTTGAGACATATGATTGGAAAAAATGTCCCATTGAACCTTAGGAATGGATTAGGATACAAGTGACATGTCACTAGGATATTTGGGCATCCGAACTCGTTGAGTTGATTCCGAGTTCACTTATGGATGCGAGCGTCCGAACTCGTTGAGTTGAGTCCGAGTTCGAGAGATGTAACTAGGCATCTGAGTTCGTTGAGTTGAGTCCGAGTTCACTTATGGATGCGAACGCCCGAGCTTGTTGAGTTGAGTCCGAGTTCACTTATGGGCGGGTTACATGGTAGCTTGGCTACATATGTGGCACTTATGTGCAAACTTTCCATGTATTCGAATTATATTCCGATGTGTTCTACGGGTAAAGTTCTACTGAAATGGAGGAATACTCAAGATGAAAGGGACGTATTGGTAAGTGTTGTGAAATGGGTACTTTGAACAGGTATGTACTTAACCCTCGGGTTGAAAAATCGATATAACAACAATATGGTAAGATGATAAATGAAAATGTGATATGAATTTCTTGGTGATGATTATGCAAATGATGTTTTATGTTTGCTTATATGGTTATGTTACTTGCTATTTGCATGTGAACTTATTAAGCATTTATGCTTACTCCCTCCGTTTCATTCCTTGTAGTTTTGACAAGCCAGCTCGGAAATCGGGAACGGTCGGAGGCTCACTCACACTATCCGTATACCATCTTGGCATAATGGCTTGTATATTTTGAGTATGGCATGTATAGCATTATAATCATTTTGTATATATGGTCTTATGATATGGTTAT